>NC_052116.1:3743765-3868770 GCF_012273895.1 Zerene cesonia | reverse complement strand
ATATAATCTGAGCTACTTGAGTATTGGTTTGATTTAACCCCTCGGCGACACCCGAAGTGTTGAAAGGCAGTTTTTACACTTTATATAGACTTACAAAAATTATTCTCAATTGTGTTTTGTTAATTTTGCTTTTACAGTAATTTCAAATACATCATCTGTTAATCGTTTATAAACTATAAACATAATATAATCCAATTGACTGTGATATCCGATACGTATCAGATTTTGTTTCAATAACACGTCATGTATCAACATGATGAGCTCGTCATTATTTGGCTATTGAAACCCATTCAGTGTATGATATTAATGCTTCCATTAAACGTATTGTGTGGCAAGCTTCGTCGCCGAAATCTGTCCGTTTACGTTATTATCTTGTATTGTGGCCTACACAATCAAAACATTTCATAAAAAGCCTCTATGGCAAATCAGTTTTGCTTGCACTGTGGTATTTCATTATGTTAAGTGATGTTATGTGGTTTTCGTCATTGAAATATTATTAGATGATACCTATTTGGTGACAAGGCGAAGTCACCTTAGTATTAAGATTAACTTGTATACTAGTAAAATAGTAGCACCAACCTGCCTGCCTTTTTCCCACCATTCCCAGTCCATCCCTGGATTTCCGATGACAATTCTTTCCTTATCCCAAAAGTGGGCAACGGATTTGAAAATTTTCATGGGCGGTGGTGATCGCTTATTATCATATATCAGGTCATATAATTTGTATTCTTACTTATTCCAGTAAACCCAGTGATCCATAAACCAAGATCCTCCGAAACAACAGAGAAGGTTTTAAAACGTGGTGGCGCATATCGCGGCTGGCCGTCAGTAAATGGTATTTTATTTATAATAAAAATTAGGTTAAGTACATATACTTTTTTATCATTATCCCTGCTTATTTAACATTTTTAATGATATATTTAAAAATACTTGACCTGACTAACTTTGAACCGCTTCACGAATCCCTGTTAATATTATGAATTCGAAACTAACTCTATCTGTCTCTTCTTCACTCCTAACGTAATAATTAACCAATTTGGATGTCATTTGACACAGATGTGTTTTAAGACATAGAATATTTTTTGTCCCAGAAATATGTAGTTACATACATGCATAATAAGCTCGAAAAACATTACTCAAGTCCGGCCAGTTGGATAAAAGAATTGTCTGTTTCCATCCATTTATCCATATATTTCCATGTCCACGTCAGAGTAAATGGTAATAGTTGAAAACTTGTAGAAGCACAATGTATGAATTTGTTCGACCGATATCAGCTCTGGCAGCGGTTGCGGTATGAACTAATATGATTGATCTATTTTTCGAATTCCGACGTGAACCCTTATCCCCCTGCCCTACAGCTTGTCAATATGAGCTGAGACTGTCAAAAAAAATTGCGAATGTATGATATGTAACACGTCAGCGTCCATAAAATGTAAGTTTATAGACTGCCGAGAAATATTTTATACCAGCGTTTCGCCTTCGCAGAAAATAAATGACAAATTTGACCAAGAGACGTAGATTTTCTTGTTCACGTGTAGGTAGCAAAGGGCACACTGTGTTATACGTTTCGGTTTTAGAGTTTGATCTATTTCTGAAATTATGCTGACTGAGTAACTGGAATATTGTACGGAGAGTTATAAGCTTTTAGTGTGATTAATAACATTGACCACGTAGTGTCTGTTATCGCCTATCCCTCGTCGGCAAAGGTGCGGGTGCTGGGCAGACTTATCGATATTGGCTTACAAAAATAATTGTTTTAATCTGTTTTTGTAAGCATATGTGTATTTTAAATTGTAGTTAGTACTTACAGGATGGCGTGGTTGCTAAGCGGCAAAGTCCCTTGAATAATTAAGAGAAAAAAAAAAACTGTTATAGTTTTTATGAATAGCATTTATTTCTTACACTTTAAACTAACACTTGAATAGAATCATGCTAGATACCATTCACTCCATCTATAAAGTAAATATTACTAAAAATAATAGTTGTTATAAACTATGCTACTGTATTTATTTACGTTTTTTATATAATTATAATGTATGTGGCTTAATACAATTTTGCAATAGATATAAAATCCCGGGGATCAGAATGCTTCCGCTAAATAAAAGATACCTCTGAGAAGTGAAGCAAACGACTCAATAAGATGAGAAGGTATTATCATCGCTGGATAAAAAAAGCCGTAAAAAGGGGGCGGGGCAACATTAAATAAATTGCAGGCGCCTACCGCCCGCCGCGACAGCTGCGTTGACTCGCTAAATGCGTCCAACCGCTCTGTTCTACTTAGCACGCCATTTGATTTTTATTTCATACCTTTTATAATTAAAAGGTGCTTTAAAATTTTCGTAAGTGCTCATTTAGTTTCACCCGAGTACTCCTTCGAGCTATTTATTATAATAAAGTTAATTTTATATTTTAAGTTTCCAAGTTGAATCGAGAATCTTTTAATAATATTTCCACTTGAAGCATTGCAATTATTATCTAAGGTAGCACGTTTCATTTCTTAACCAGGGCTTAATTAAAATTTTGTATTTAGATAACAGTAAATTGTTAATTAATTAAGGACCTCCCGTGTTATTAACGAGTTTACGCTTCACAAGTATGAAATGGGAGAAAAATTATGTTAATGTTTAGATCAGATAAATTCGAAAAGCAAACTAATAAAGTTTGTTTCGTAGGAAAGTTGACTTTATAATTTTGTATAAAGCTATGAAATATCGCAGTCGTTTTGCTCGGGGGAAGCATAACGTTCGACGTCGACCAAATGAGTTTTATAACTTTTATAAGTTGCCTCTCCGATGAGACTTTGAGTCATCTTGGGCGACGCGTTATGTAATTATGTTTAATGGAACCGTTTATCGCTACCATTACTATACAAACTTTGTATTACAACTTCACACTTCTCGTGATCGCCATATCTATCCTATCAGCAATCTCGTTGGCGTTTCAATAATTGAATTCATGATTTTTTTAATAAAATTAATTTACCATTGATACTGCTACTTTTGAAAACATCTCAGTAAAGGTTCGCTTGATTTGCAAAACAAAAGATCTGAAAAGAAAATTTGTAAGCAAGGCGTAGGCTTAAATTTAATAAAATGTTCAGTCTTACAAAAATTTTCTTAAAGTCACCAGAAACCATGAAAAGCCTTTAAAAATATATATATATAAATGAAACTTTTCAGTGATCCATTAAATTCAAGTTTTGGTCAAACAACATTTTTTGTCAACTAAGCATATTTAGGATGCTGTCTTATCGTCTAATAAAATACTTGAGAACCATTTGCTCTCCTATCGCTAACCTATGTCGTAATTAATTGCACATTATTGATGACCCGGATAGACAAATGATGTGTCATAGTGATATATTAACATTTTGGTTGGGTTCTCATGCGACGCTGTGATGTATAACACATATATTATAATGTATCGAATAGATATATTGTATTTCATTATTCGTTTATCTTTCAAATGAATGATTATGTTAATAGCACTGCTTTAATACCGCTGAAATGAATTTAATTCGTTGATTTCAGTTTGTGTTTTGAGTTTCGATACAGCTTTAATATGATTTTACATGAACCTTTCAGGCTGTTCATGCGCTTGATGATTTATTTATTAAATTTGGACACAATTAAACAGTACTCCAATGAGTGAATCAAGTATATATTAGTGTGGATTATATTAACGAGATTTACATATCCAACCTCTATATTTAAACCACGGTAAAAGTCAAACTTTTTTAACATTATAGATATTTAACTGATGGTTAGCTGATGAAAGTAAAGACGCCTCCATTGGCCTCGGCTGCTCTGATGAGCGCCTTTCATTTTATCCCTATTCCGCGTCACCTCACGCGACTTGCGATACACAGATCAAAAAATTTTAGACGATGTAATAAAAGTTTCACTTTAAAAAGAAGAATCACGTAAATGAAAAATAAATGAAAGGAATAAAAGAAGAGTACTCAAATTAAAATGTATGTGAAGTACTAATATACTAAATTGATAAAAATTGTCACAGGTATATTGTTTACTTCTATAAATAATGAGAAGCCATTAAGCAATCGTTTTGTTATTTAATAAACTATGTGCTCATAAAGAGGCTTAATATTAAATTCGAAAAAAACATAATGAAAAGAGGGTAGGTACCATTAGCTCTAATGTTATCTAGCCAAGTAATGTCGGGTGAGGACCGTGTGCAGCCGCGCAACACACATTAACCTACTTACAGTCCTTCAGGCTCGAGCCCAGGAGAAGGACAATTGTATTAAAAAGTCAACAGAGCGTCGCCCCGGTAAATACGCCTTATTGTTTGACGTTCCGATGCCTAAACGCTTTCAGTGGGCGCGGTGCGATGTATTTTAATATATTTGTGTTTCAAGGTTCTATATAACAATATGCATGAAAAAATATTTCTCATATTGCATTCATGACAAATTGATTCACCTATTTGTTGAACTTATCTAAAATAATTCGATGTTTGCGTCCACACGGACGATATACATATATATAATATAGTTTACATTGCTATTGCTGGAGTTTTTTATGTATTGTTAAAATAATATAATTAATGAACACACGCAAGTTGTTTTATTGTTAAACTGTTAAAGCAAACAGGTAATGCTATATGTTACTATTAATTGTTATGCGTCACGATTATTAGAATATCTTTTGCGACCTGTGCGTCTGCGATCTTTAATGATTGAACACCACACGTGACACAATATCTATGTGAAAATTGCTTATATTATGACTGTTTCTTCATAATGCTATAGAAGTGCAGGTATAGCGTGTTAAATTCGAGCAGTTAGAATAGATAAAGGCTTTTAAAAATCCCATCGATCTTATTAAAAAATTTACAAATTCATCTATTTTATCTATACGGTCGCCATCTGCCGAATATTTCCTCGTTTCATTGGTTTTAGTGCGTTTTTCAAAACGTACTCCGTAGTAAAATACAACGGACGATAATTCTAGAGAAATAGTTATAAATAAGGTTCTTTATCTTCAATTACATAGCACTGGCCGCGCAATTTACCGTAATATAAAGCTCTTCTGCTCATTAATTGACGGAGAGCAGCAACGTGCCGCTTGCTTTATTAAAATAACCAAGTCTTTTTGTTAAAAATCCCGTGAAGGACTTTACACGTATTTCTCGCCACTGGCTTTGAACATTTTTATAGTGAACTCGGTTTTTTGCATTGGTTCTTTGTGCGAGTGACAAGTAATCACACGCTAAAAAATTAAAAATGTAGTCTCGGACACACCACGGCTTTGTGCATAGAACTAAGGTACGTGATTGTATGAGAAAACGGGGAGTGGTTATGGCAGTTCGCTATTAATTAATTATCCATAATACATGAACGTACTTATATGTGTGCAGGCATTTTACAATATACTAGCAGTTACCTTAACAATGTGTCGCCCATGTTTAATTTAGATAAACCCCCTGCAGACTGCCGACTACATTCTCACGTGTATGATTATCATTGCTTCCAGTGTGTTTTAAATGAAATAAGTATTTTGTAGGCGAGTAAAGTTTTACGTTGAATTTTTATTAAATGAGGCCAGAGCGCGAGCTTCATTACATACTTATAAATGTTTTAAAACCAACAGTAATTTAGCTACATTTCTATATATCTATATACGTAGTATAACTATTTGTCTATTATAAGCTTAAGTACATAAATTATCTACAATTTATGTTTTCATAAATTTTATAAACTGAAGTGTACCTACTGATTAATTGATCAAAGTCATCTCGGTCAGGTGAACTTTAATTACATCACGTTCTCTTGCAAAATATTATAGTATATGAGGTTCAAAGTCCACAGTGGAGTCCAAATAATTTAAAGACTTGATGTTAATGAATTTATGGCTCACATATCAGACTGTGGGTTGAATACTGAATATCAATGCTGCAGACTGAAGGGTCAAATTCACTTCTGAACCGCCTGTTCAGTCTGAGTTTCTTATTAACTTATTGATAAATTTGTTATAAATGTATTGTATTAACATTACATAATAGGTATACTTTCAACTACAAGATATAATTTCACAAATAAATACCGAACTTATTCCCTTTGTCGCCTTTTTGTTGTTCGCATTGTCTCCGATAACACAGACAGACTATTCTGATATTTGAATATTCAACAGTGTACGTACAAAAAATGATGTTGGATTATTAGCTGCACTTAAAATGTAGTAACTAAAACAAGTACCAAAGACTAACGCTTGTTGCGTATTATCCGAGAGCATCATCTACTCGCCTGGCCTACTTTCCTCTGCCGTAATGTACATACAGTGGAGCTGAAAGTCAACTAGTACTAACCTATTACCCTGAATAGCTCCCCATCTATTTAGCTTCCATCAAAAGTTCCATTTGGTTGACGAGGAACGTACACAGAAACCACGCAGCTAACCAACTTTTGTCAGTGCCAGAGCTGTAAGCCATCAAACGATCGTAATGCATTCACTGCAATAAATACGGCCATGTCTCGAGCTTGCCGACGGAGCAAACTGAATAAAATCAAAATGTCTGTACATTTACTATCTAACGTATGCAGCCAAAACGAGCACTTTGAAGCTGGATACTGAATAATTCAGAATATTCCTTTGAAATGGTTTATCTGACGATCAGAAACTTTCTCTAGTGTAGTTGTATATTCAGGATAGTTTGAGTTTTTCTCTGAGATACATAAAACATAACTTCGATATAAAACGGTTCAAAGTGGAATAGGAAATGTCGTCACACGCTGCGATTCAATTTTCACAAAATTTTCGGCCGCTAGAAAGTTTACGTTTAAATTGACGCTAACAAGTGTCCAAACTAAGTGTTTTTTTATGTTACGGTAAGGATACATGTTTTTCTGTATTTTCGGGTATATAACCCCCGATACATGTCAAGAAGTTAAAAAGTAGGTAAGGTACATTACACAAAGTTTAATGAATATGGCCCAGTCAAGAGTATATGTATGACATTTGCTAGCATAATAATTCAAATAATACATTTTTGATAAAAAATGCCTTGAATAATATTTTTTGGATTTCTTTGATAGTTGCAGTAATCCAACGAAAATTAATAATGAAATGTTATTTTTATAAATTAATATTACAATGTTCCTATTTGAGCAGTATCCTTATTCCGGCTATATGGGTGGTTAGGTCCAGAAAGCAATTAGTTTCCGAAATCGTAATTCATATTGTGCACAATACATTAAACAAGAGATCAAATCACAGGATGGTCATAAATTCGCAGAGTTTCGGTCGCTAGATCCTTTGGGATCGCAATGTGCCGTTTGTCTTGCCCACATGGAATTGGACTTGTGTAATTTTCTACGCTATGTTCACTTTATTTGAATTCTTTTATGTAATCCCTTATGTATTTTATATTATTTTTGTGCTGAATTCACTTTAGAAAGTTTGCTCGAATAGGCTTGTGCGTTCTTATATTAGGATCGTCAGTGGTGTTTTTGATTGTTAAAAGATAAACAATTTGAATGAGTCAATTCATTTTTTTATATTATCTACAAATATCACAAAACTTCATAACAGCGTGTTATTAATTGTTTCCTTTATCTCCTACTTGGAGTTTGGTATCGTGCTTGGATTATGCCAATAAGCTCAGTCTCTATTATGCCCCATCTCTATTGTGAGGTTTAAACGTAACTGGTAAAATTTGGTAGTTACTGCACAGTATCCATCTATATACTTTTATGTGGTTACAATGACGTTATAATTTTTGTTAAATACATTATATTATATATATAATACTTCATCTTACGTACCCTTTTTATGATTTTATAGACTGAGACAATTTTTCGAAATATGCTATTGCGAAAACATTTTTCGTTATCTTTTAACTGTATATTTTTTACAATTTATAATTTTCTATTCTTTCAGCTAACAATGAGTGCAATAAATGTATTGGAAGTATATTTAAGGATAGTTCCTTATACCCCCATTATTCATAACGACATATCTTGATAAGCACAAATTCAATTTTCATATAACCCTTAGGTACTAAATAGAATACAAGATGGGTTAAGTCGACAAACAGACAGTCGTACAGTAATAACATTACATAGCTCCCGGTCCCTTAATTTAATTGATCTATTAGGTTTTAGTACAGCGATATGTGAAACTATACTACTTGTGCTGGTCCTGTTAATTTAATCGTGGTAAGTTAATGAATATTGAAATTTCTATTATAATTTGATGAATTTCGGCGGTCATGTACTGGAGTTACAGATTTTATGCATTAGTAAGTGTTTAAGATTAACATTATAAGAGTAATGAGGCTTTCTAAAATTTGACTATTGATTCTTGAATATTCTTCTGGATGACTCCAAATAAAAAAAATATCAACCTGTTTTTGGATGTATTCCTGGATAGATGTGCTAGTGGCACATGTATGGGTTTCTTTTAAACAGAGATATAACTCAAATTTCATGGTTTACCTATTTCTCTGTATATCTTTAAGGTAAAACGTGGCTTAAAAATATCGTTATCCGTAAGCCAAACTAAAACAAACATGCCTTTTTTATTCACTGTATATTCAGCATTTAATACACATAAATTCCTAATCCGAAATGTTACTCTTAATAACAAAAAACAAAAATTTAACTCACTCTAAAACATTGATCAAATAATTGAAAATAAATAAATAATCAAAAAGTTATCACACATATAAATTACACCTATCCAAAAATGGCAGCGATCGGCGGACTGACTAAAAAAGTTTACTCAAGTGAAGCCAAGACAGTGTTTTGTTTATAAATTCTCTAATATTAAACAAACACCATAATATACTTATAATATAATAACACATATTTACCACACTAACGTAGCGGATAAGGCCCGCTTTATGACAACGAATGACTTGAATAGTAAAAGAGCTCATTCATTCAATTTTATTCACATACTCAGCTTTTAACAAACTAGCTAGTTTGCACACAGACAGCGTCGTTTGTACAATAACGAATTATACAATTTGCTTTCGGCACAGACTGTGAAGTCTAGTAATACGCTTAAATATGCACACATGAAATATCTTCAAAAGAGTTTGAAAATATTGAGTCTTAAATTTAAACATTTTGGGACAATTAAATCTAATCTTATCACTCTAGTGTACTATTTTAATAAGTTACCATATTGGCATAAATTTTATGATCAAATTTCGGTGGATTTATGTGGTATACACCCGGGTTACACCATTATCCTGTACCCAACTATTGCACCGAAGGTCTGAGTATCACTAAACATTCCGTTTACCCTCTAAGCATATTAAGCATACAATTTTACTCTTTATTACACACAAGAATTGTAACATATATATTGTATGTGTTTAATTTCCTATATGTTTATATTGATTTCTGAAAAAACGGTATATAGTGGGAATAGTATTAATAAATATGTTTTTTCAGTTATCTAGACTGAAAGGAAAATTCAACATACAATCTAAAAATGTATTACCGTTTAAGGTGTTACGATAATAATATGATTCCTCAATAAATGAGAAGATTGTGATATATCGGTTGTGTGTCCATTTTCCAGTGAAGAAGCGGGAAGGCATGTGGGGCGGCGGCGCGCAGTGCGTGCACGCATCGCTGCCGCGTGGTGCGCACGCGCGTCCCGCTCCGACGCTCAGCGGCGCCATCGCTAGCCGTCGCCCGCCCAGGTGATACTGCAATTTTATTTATGAATCTTACGAATTTAATTCGCGAAAGTTTGTAAGTATGTATGTTTGTTACTCTTTCACACACCTATGTTGGGATTTGTATGAAATTTGGTACAGAGATAGGTTATAGCCTAGATTAATACATAGTTTAATTTTTTATTTGTGCTTTATTTATTCACTAATAATTATCATCCCCGCTAATATTAAAAGAAAGTAATTCTCTTTATCTCTTGTGTTTTTAAACCAAAGAGAGTGGCTGTAATATCATGAGGCCAATTTTGATGTTATTTGGTACAGAAAGAGAAAAATTTTGACAGTCGTCCTCTCTGAAGCAACTTTTGTCATATAAAGTCAAAAGGCATGCGTAAAGATACCAAAATTAAATTGTTCTTTGCAAAGTAAAGGATGCAAACATTTAATATGAACGTTGAGTAAGAGTCAATAACTTGCAGAACGTAAACAGGAGCACATTGATTCACTGGTTAGATGATTGGCAATTGTTGTGTATTTATTATAATAATTTATTATATTTTTATCGATTTTACTCTATACGAAAAGGTTAATATTTTCTATTAAGCCGATATAAAATATACACCGACAGAATCTTCATTAATTTTCTTTAAGAAAGCTGACTGACAGTTACGGCTTTTTAATATAGCATTAACAGATTATAATTTACGTTAGAAGGTTATTTTTAGGCCGCAAAGGGTTGAATAGATAACTTGCGAACTTCTCTATAAACACGCCTTTAATTACGTGAGTTGGATGTGTTTAACAGGAAAATTAGTTGAGTTTACCCTTTGCTTGTATAAATGTTACCTATGTTTAGAGTTCTAGATACTGTTAAGCAATATTGTTAACGGGTAATTGAGTTGATTTTATACTAATGATGTTCCTAAATTTCATTATACCTACGTTATTTAAAATTGCTTTAATGATATTGTGGTATTGTGCTATTGTGGTAGTCGAGCACGCTTCGGCACGAATTGGGCCAGCTCGCAACGGGGAAGTACCACACCCCCACAGAAAACCGGCGTGAAATAGTGGGCGGTGGTGATCGCTTACCATCAGGTGAACCAAAAGCTCAGTTGCCCGCTATGACATAAAAAAAAAAAAAATGAAGTTGTTGTATTTCAGAATTATTTCGGTCACGTTCTCACGAATGTTTGGCGAAATAACAGATCATCGGGTTTTGCGAATTTATATGAAATTTAATTAACTATTATGTGGGAGTATTAAAGAAAAACGGAAATAATAATTAATGTAGGTAAATGTTATATCCAAATATCAAATGTTTTAAGGGAGTCCAGTTCATAATTGTTCGTTCTTAGATAAAGAAAGAGCTATTTAGTTTACAGTATATATATGACGGTGATTTGAATAAGTACAATATTTTTAAACCGTGCGCCTACACTCTATAGGGATTGTGATGTTTGTTATGCGTATGTGTCCATAAAAACGTTTTTTCTTTCTTTTTGTCTTAAAAATAATTTAAATTACATTAAGTTCATGTAGCATACGAAGCATGCATACATTTAGCATGACAAATACATTTCTCGTTTTATCAAGTAATTATCTTCAAAAGCCTGTGGGTCAGCCGCCAGCTCACTACTAAACCGAAGTTTTTTATGAGTCTATAACGCTAAAATTCAGAAAGTTGTGGTGCTAACGCCTGCCTTCTAACCATTGTACTGTTTGTTTATACTGAAATATGACATACAAAACATGACATTAAAGGAAGTGTCATCTATGGATGCTTATACACAAGATCAGTATTAGAAATGTAAGATGTGAAGAATCATACAATTGTAATAATAATTTTGCAGCTATTTTTAGAAAGTTCTCCATTACGGGGGTAGTTCGCTATATTAACAAAGAGTTACTTGCTTTAGAAAGAAGATGAAATGGTGATTTATGAATAAATGTCTCAAAATTAAAATGAATTCAGCCCATACTACCTCTGATACTACACCAACATCATTTCAAAACAGTTCAACAGAAAAAAAAAATGAGCTATTTCAATATATTGAATTTCCAGGTAGTTAAACTAATCGGATATACTATAATAGACACGTACTCCGTTTGATAATACAACAAAAATACTAAATTACTAGGGGAATGCCCCGTCATCGCTTGTTTTGTGCCAGCCAAGTCTAATAACTACTCCCTTACTACATAGTTTCACAAGTAGAGACTTACTATACACCTTTCTACTATCTTATTAGCTTGATTGGCACCGATTCGATTCCAATAGACTAGGGTATCGCTAGTAATTATATCAATAAATTTTTCGCTTTTGAGTGGTTTTGAAGTCGGTTCAATTTTTATTTTCATAATACTAAGATAAACTTAAAAATGTAATACATTACAGGCCCACACCACCATCACCAACGCTTATAGCTCAAATAGACTCGTCCGTAGCGTGTCTCTGGCTGCTCACACCCCTCTCTGCGGGTACAGCTGTCGTAGCCGTCCTCGTCGCTGTCACCACGAACAACTGGCTGCACACAGAGGAGAACATGCTGAGCAATTCGTTCAATGGAACTGGCAAACACGAGCTGGTCGCAAAACACACTGTGTCCGGACTGTGGCGCATCTGTCATACCGACCGTAAGTTTTTCTCGCTTTTTATCAGTGTGTTGTTAGGATGGCTTTGTTAATGGTGTTTTAATTACGAATCGATGATGTGTGAATGATTCTAATTGATTCAATTACAAATTAAGTTATTGGAATGTTAAGCAATAGTAGACATCGAATAATGTCATACCAAACATTTGGTATATTTAGCTAAAATTAATACTTGTGCCGTGTGGTGAAAATATATTGGGTTAGAAATTAATAAAATGTGTCCTTAAAAGTACGACAAACGTTTTAAATAAAACCTCAAACACACCGGAAGAAGTAAAAACCATTTAAACTGTCCTCATACAAAATGTACGATTGTGTTTTAGCTCGAACAACGCAGTCGTTAGAATTGGAAAGCTTCCCTAATGATGCTTGAGACATGTATCTAGAAGTTATCGCACATATTGTAGTTTTATTTCTTGTGTGTACAGCTATTGACAAAAACATATACTCACAACAGGCACTTACAGTTAAATATTTTAAGAATATTTTATGCACTGAAATGGTCTAGTTGCTGATAAAAAACAAATTCGCGAACAGATTGTCATTCTATGTCAATAAGCCGTTGGATAGTTTTTTAAAAATAATATTGAGGATTCTATTGTTACTAAAATTTATAGTTTTAGAGATATAGGGATGTAAAACCGTAAGAAATATAAAATATACTACATACAAAACTCGCACACGCAAGCGAAGCCATGGAAAGCTAGAAGCTTATAAAACTAACTAATTATAAAACGCAATGATATAAGTAGTTAGTGATTTTCAGTCGCAGACGTAGCTTCTCTTAATACAACGTTTATTCTACAAATCATAGCATGGTCCGTTTAACGACTTGCATAATATCATTGTGCTTAATTAAAATTCATTGCATGATAGCTAGTTCGTAATATTTCGTATACTAATAGTATATTTTGATCATCCATTTAGTAACATAGTAGAAGAATCAGTTTTAATAAAATAAAGGGTTATATAAAAATAATCCAGAGGTACAAATAAAGTAAAGGTCAGGCCGAAAAACAAAATCCTACTCCTATTGTTATAAATAGCTGGGGAACAATTAATTAGCGTAATTATGTACGTAAAATATAAAATGTTTCGTACATTATATATTTTGCGAGTTTTGAATACAATGCTCGTCTGGTTTGTATCTGCAATATTTATTATGTACGCGACAGGGCTTTTTAAAGCTATTGAAGGAAAAGGTAAATAATAATATTGTGAATTAGGTATTAATATACGGTTAAATTTGTTTCGTATGAGTTGCGGTAAACGGATTGTTAGACGCAAATTAATTAATTAGTTAATTGTTCAGAGAAATGGCAAATTAATTTTATAAATGCTAAAATACCGATACCTGTTTCAAACCCCTTTTTGCCTGAATTAAGCCTGATTTGAAAACAGTTCCATTTCAAGATCTTATCTAAAATAAAACTTGTTATAAATAATGTACGTTGGGTTTTGAAATCAGGCTTAATTTGGGTCTAATGGGTCTAATAAATGAGTCTACAAATAACATGGAGAAGAGGTTAAAATATAAAATGTAAATCTAATATTCACAATTTTTATTTAAAAATGTAAAAATGATTCAATATTGCGAAATAGTTTTGCATACAGTCGTAGCGGAACCTTCCTTCAGCGGCAATTCACAATAGCTCGTCGCTTCCTGCGCAAATGCATTGTGTTGGAGCCCACACTCGGCCCACTTTCAACGCGTTTGAAGTCCAATGACAGCGAATCTCAGCCAACAGACCATTTCCTCTACTGCTATTCAATTACATAACACTACATCAAATAATTTGTAAATAAATCCAGTATGAAACTTGTTTTCTTTGTATTTATGTTTATTTGTCGATTACTCCACACAGACAGACTGCTACAGAAGACATAATAACCAAAAAACATGCGTTTAAATATTTTAGTTGTACATATTATTGATCCAAATTATACAATTAATTTTACGTTTTATACGTTTTTGTGGCATCTAGAGTTGTTACTTTAAATATAAATACTCAGTTTTTTGGGGATCACGCATAGCTGAGAAATCAGGCGTTGACATAAAAAAAAAAAACGAAAAAATGATGGCCAACAATTCGAAGGCTAAAGTTACATGGATAGTGGACTATAGCGGATAGATATGTTTATGATTGATTTTTTGTACAGAATAAACGTGATTTCATTATATAGTTTTAAATTTTGTGTTATCAATTAAAAACTCATAAAATTACTTTTGTATTTGATTAAACTAGAAAAAGTATATTAGCTTCATATTGAATTAATGTTTGAAACATTTTCAATTGTGTAATATATTCTATAAAAAATATTTATTTTTGTTTTCAGCTGGCAGTACAGAATATCGCTGTATAGACATACCATACTTTCCTCTATCGCAGTACGTTCCAGACCCAAGTGATTCTACCAATGCGATACCTTGTATGTATATATTTTATAATTTGTGTATCTAGTAAAATAATTTAACGTGTATTGAATATTGGGGTTTCAAATAGATTTTTATTAACACCGCAGTTCATTATAATTGATATTCTTTTCTTATTTATATCATTTTATGTTTTCATTCTATTTTTTGATCGTTTTTTGGTGCCAAATAAAAGTAAATCGTTGTCTATTTCTATATTTTATCATACTATTATCTTATATAGTTTAATTATTAAAAAAAAAAAAAACTATTTTAGGTTTCTTTTTTATTTGAGGAAAGGGTCTTTTCATTTGCAATAGCTTAAGAAATTACTTCACACTTCCAGATATAGTAACCCGTTCAGCGGCTCCATTATTGTTGGCTGTGTTTACGCAAGCGGTTGGCGCGCTGTGTTGTGTGCTCGGCCATTGCGTAAAGGGACGAAGATTGTGTACATTTATTGCTGGCGTTCTCTTCATTATTTCTGGTGCGTAAAATGAATTACATTTAGTTAAACGTAACAAATTAATGTCTGCTTTTAATGTTTATGTGTTTAATACAATTTAATCGATGTTTAGTAACATGAAGGCACGCATAACACGAAAATAATTTCTCTCTGTCTCGGTTTCAGGTCTCATCATGCTTACAGGAATAGTCATGTACATATCGGTATTTAAGTCGCAACTTGGTCACAAACTACGATACATGACCTTCTTCGACACCCCTCGGATGTCCTATAGTTACGGGTACTCATTCGGACTATACATAGGTGGATTCGTAGCTGCTGAACTGGCAGGGACCTCCGCAATATTTCTATTTCTCCAATGGTATCAAAAAGACTGGATTACTGAAATAACAGAGAAGGCAAAAGCAGATTGTCGCGCATGGGATCGTGAATATGCATTTACGGAATTCAGAGAACGTGACTCGACTCTGTTGGAAAGACGTATGATGAAAAGAGACACCTATCCACCAACAGGTTCATCTGCGGCTACACCTCGTGAACGCCGGCGCTTTGTTTTTGACGGAGATGAAATGCCACATTGCTCTATACATAAAAACAGGAGAATCAATTTAAGCTCAGCATCGCTTAAAGATCTGTCATCATCGACTCTGTATGGTTTTCCAGCAGCTCCACGTCCAACAGCGTGTGATAATTACTTCGAGGAGTTTAAAGAAGTGCCCCAGAGTGCGAACACCTTGAGTGGTTTGCGGAGTGCTTCGATATTTCAGTCTCAGGCGTCCGTAGCTAGTGGGAGGTTTCTAGACTCAACTGCAGTTGAACCCCCACCGTCAAGGGAAGAGGAACTAGTAACATTCGGCGCTGGAGCCAGGGCGCTGGCTAATGACGAAAAGCCCCCACGACACGACCGAGGTGTCGGAACTGATCCGTATCGTAGAACAACACCCGTCTGACTTCCAAGAAAGGGTGTCTTCCCTTAAAAGCATATCGATAAGTGATACCAGTGACGTTAATATCCCAATTCTAATGAATTTTGATAATAGCAGAAATGATGACCGTGAAGTGACTCTCGAATTTATAAACGTTATACGTGAATTGCGTTGTAAAAGTTTTAAATGTTACTTTTCCTTACATAAACACTGCCATTTGTGTATTTAGCGTTTTTATTAAAGTATGTATTGTACATAAATGTACTTGAGGTTGTTTAAGTATAATAAATATATAATAATAAAACATTTTAATTAATCATTTGCTTAGCATTTACCCGATAAATATCATAATTGAAATAACAGTACAACAAAATCTGAAAATAGATACAATATAGTAATTAATTGAACCTGATATTCCAGTTTTCCAAAATGTACTATATTGCCAAATACACACAAAATTATAGAACCTCTTTAATAGGTAATAAACCTTTTTTAATTAGAAAATAACTCAAGTTCCAAATTTGATTTTGACATGTACAATTTGTTTCAACAACAGAAATCACATCATTCTGACAAACTCTACTTATTACATTATAGTTTATTGTTTTAATGATTGTGTAAAAATGGGAATGTAAGTACTTTTATTTTAATTCAATTATTTATACATAAGAATTTAACTAATTAATAATTATATATTTTTATTTTCAGAGTGACGTCAATATTGTAAGTAATACACAGAATATATCGTGGTTACCTCCAGTTGACCTTTTTAACATGGATACCATATTGAATTTGTTGTAAAATAATTATAACTCTGATTTTCATTACAGTGGTCCTAGGGATCCTAAAACACCAGTGAAAGGTTTTTTTCCGAGGATAAAGAATATTTTAAAGGAGCATCATAGAGGAGTCATTGGAGTTCTGGTGCCGATATTACTCTTGTCGTGGCAGCCTGAAAAAAACCGGGTAAAGATTTTCTGATTTCAATTAATGCTCATCACTATCATAATATAGAGCTTTCCATAACTAACATATTTTGCTGTCAGACTTTTACTTGTGTATTAGTGTACCTTAAAATAAAAGAAAGGTAGATTTTTTAATATAGTTTTTAGCGTGTCCCGTCTAAAAAATATATTAAAGAATCTAGCAGGCTATAAAAAGTTTGTTATATAGTAAAGTTAAGGGAATATAAAATTCAAAGTTTATTTACTACTTTGATACTAGCTTCATTATTTTGAAATTATTTGATATAAATTTTATTTAGGAAGAAATTGCATTGTGACAAGGCTGTAACAAAGTAATAGGTACCTGCATACTAATTATTTTTACCTACTGATTCATCATCATCAGCCCATATATGTTCCCACTACTGGGACACGGGCCTCCTATGAGGGTTCAGGCAATAATCCACCACGCTGGCCAAGTGCGGGTTGGCAGATGTCATATGTCGTCGAACTTTTGATTCTCGGTTTCCTCACGATGTTTTCCTTCACCGTTTTTAAGCAATGGTGATGTTATCTACATGCGCAGATAAATTGAAAAATCAATTTATTACCTGCACCCTCGCCCCGGTCTCGAACCCCGACTTATCGATTTTGAAGTCCGAGGTTCTCACCACTGAGCCACCACTGCTTTTTTATTTTACCTACTAATTATTTTTCCTTAATTTTTGCTTTTCAATTTATTAGAACTGTATTACTTGGAAATACAATGTCTATGATGACCATAAAGTTTGCTTTATATTTCTTTCGAGTGCTCTTTTGTTATAATTAACTAACTTTCACAAAAAATGGAGGGTCTTCATTTGACTGTATTTTTTTTGTTTTGCAAGCTCGATAACTTCTTGGGTTTTCAACGGATTAACCAGATTCTTGGTTATGTTTGATAGAGCATTGTTGATATTTTAAGTCTTTAGTGGGTGTTACCTTCCCCTCCGGGACGTAGAATTTTATTTTTGTAGAAAATGATTAGTTTTAATTCAATATGCCATTGTTGGTTCAGTTGATTTACAGTTGGTCTTATTATTCACAGCATGACATAACCGTTAAATGCATGTGGATCATGATGTTTTGGTTTTTCTTGTGGCAACCGGTGAATGTGCCAGTGGTGGGTTTGGTGCCGGTATTCCTTTTACCTATGGCCGGTGTGATGGCCACTGCGGATGTGTGCTCGGCCTATTTCAACGTAAGTGTTGTCAACGAGAATTTTCTTATCAAATTATTTTTTCGGGCGATTGGCAAGAAACGTAGTGAACTGTGAAAGCTTAAGAATAAAATCCTATTCGTTATTACTTACTAGAAGGAATTATTGTTAACCGTTTCAAGACTATGAGCTTAAGTTATATACATATATTTAATTTTCCCTTATTAAAACCCGACGCCTCCTTGGTACAGTGGTTAACGCGTGAGCGTAGAACCTGCGTAGATCCTGGGTTCAATTCCCGGTGGGGACGCACAAAAAAAAATGTCTCGGTCTGGCAGGACACAGAAGGTTGATCGCCTACTTGTCCGTAAAGAAAATCAATCAGTGAAACAGATGTACATCATCTGCCCCATACCCCACTAGGGGACACGGGACTTCACTTATTAAAACCCTATAATTGTTGAGCACCATTGATTTGTATTATATCTATTGACCTATCTCTGTCGGCAAGGCAAAATTGTTTATTCTATAATACTATGATATGTAAATAGGTTTATACATTACCACAATACTGTGGTGGAGTATACACTCTATTCATTACTTCTAATTAAATTATATTATGATAAAAAAAATCATTTATCTTATTTCAGGAAAATATAGCATTGTTTATTTTATCCGGAATGGTATTACTGCTACTGAATATGTCTAACGTGGATCGAAGGATAATCCTATGGCTGTTATGTTCGGGTGATAATTGTCAGTTTTCAGGCAAAAGGTAATTTTCCTGTAGGAATACACTATTACCTCGTACAATTTTAGTATCGCATAATTCAATATCTGTCAATAAATTCATCTAATGTGATTAGTATTGTCTTTCTTTGTGTATACCAAATAATGGTCATTCAATAAAGCAATTAAAACAATTCAATGCTTATGAAAGATTGAATGTTTCGTTTGGTCCCTGAACTGTTTTAGTTTAGTATACAATCCGGTAGGTGGCGCTGCAACAAATACGTGTTATTTAAAAAATGACTATCTAATACAGACAAAAGGGAAGGTGGAAGCTGTGTATAAACTAATTGTTTTTATCGTTTCAGGCTGGTATTCAAATCTAGTGTTGCCGCTTTTTTCCTTTCGATGTTTTCTAGTCGACTCATTGTAACCTCAAGTATAGTTCAGTACTTAACACCAGCCTATATGAGTTTGCAGGTAAGGTGAAATTAAATCTTATTTATTTATTGAACACGTACTTACCTACTACTTAACACTGTTCACTTACAATTGACCATTAAGTCTTAAAAAATCCTGTTTGAAGTTATATGCCTAATATGCCTTTAAAATTTTTTATTTCATTTGTTTTTTCAGTCATCCACGGCAAGATACAGAGATACAGAACCGAATTATGACACAATGCGACACGTTGTTTTAAACTCGGTTCAAACAGCGTCTGCCATAGGTAATACTTGTTCCTATGTGGTGCTGTTATTTTCGCTTTCATAATTCATTTGTCGCTTAGTTATGTTATAATTTTAAATCTTGCACTAGATTAAAAATAACGGTAACAGGTGTCATTTTTAAACATCTTGCATACACGAATATCTATGGATCAATTTGATAAACATCCATGTGTCCAAAGGTTGCTTAAGCAGTTAACGCTATATTCCACTAGCTGCGCGCCGCGGTTTCGCCCGCTTAAGTCCGTATGCCGTAGGAATATCGGCATAGAAAGTTGCCTATATGTTATTCTAGTTGTCCAGCTATCTATGTACCAAATTTCATTGCAATCGGTTCAGCAGTTTTCAGCGTAAAAGAGTAACAAACACGCACACACATCCTTAAAAACTTTCGCATTTATAATATTAGTAGGACTAGTAGGATTATAATATTAGTAGGATAGGACAACAACATTTTTTCTTGTATGACTGCAGATGTAAACAAAAAGTAGGCTATGAGCTAATCCAGATCTATCTCTGTACCACATTTCATACAGATAGGATAATCTGTTTTCGCGTGATAGCGTAACAAACATCCATACTTCCATCCAGCTTTCGCGCTGTAATATTAGTATTGTGTGATACAGGAAGCACAGCCATTATGCACTCGGCATATGCAACTTTAGCTATGAGAGCGGTTTTTGCTGCGTAAGTAGTTTATATTATTCACATAGTACATTTTACACAAAGAAAATCTTATTGTATTAGTAGATAAGTATTCATAGATTTATCGTTTATACTGATTTTAAATGAATTTAATGTCTAACTAAAAACACTCATAATATGTTATTGTTATAATTCACATACGTGTTTTACCTTGCCGTTTTAGTATATAGTTTTATGTTAATTGATTTTATTTTACAGACAAGGTGACAAAAACGTAGAATACCCGGATATATTCAACTTTATGCAATGGTCATTCTTTGCGTTTCCCATCGCCTTTTTGATGTTTATTCTAAATATGTGTTACCACATGCTGTTGATAAACTGGTGAGTTACCTCTCGTGACTGATTTTATGTCTTCTTATAACTCGTCAAAAAAAGCAGTGGTGGCTCAGTGGTGAGAACCTCGGACTTCAAAATCGATAAGTCGGGGTTCGAGACCGGGCGAGCGTGCAGGAAATAAATTGATTTTCCAATTTATCTGCGCATGTAGATAACATCACCACTGATTAAAACGGTGAAGGAAAACATCGTGAGGATGTGACATCTACGAAACATCTACGAAATGTGACATCTGCCAACCCGCACTTGACCAGCGTGGTGGATTATGGCCTGAACCCGCATAGGAGGCCTGTGTCCCAGCAGTGGGAACATAATATAAGGGCTGATGATGATGATGATAACTCGTCAAGTTTTGCTAAGATAAATGGGAATCCTAAATAAATTTTACAATCGTAATTTAACATATAGACATGTGTGTAAACGATAAAATGTTATAATATTTTATGTTCATATTGTAGGGTAGTTGGAAAACCTATGAGTGCAAGCAGCATGACAGAGATGAGGAATTTGTTATTGAAATGCAAGGCAAATATCCCCAAACGCGTTTCTCGTCACGAGAAGGTGTGTTTAATATTTTTATTATTTTATGAATTTTATTATACTGTTACGTAAGCTCGTTTTAAAATACCATGTTATGTATAGTACATGTTTTATATTTCACTAGTGTTCCGCCCCGGCTTGGCCAGCCATGGAACATATATTGCCCAAGTCCTTCCTCAATGAATGGGCTACCTAAACCTGAAATAAGTTTTCAAAGCAGACCAGTAAATAAATGTGCAGAGAGAATATACTAATAATTAATCAATCCACGATGTTTTTATGGTTCGACTTGTTTGTTAAATAATTTAGAAATATTGAAACACAAAAACAAAATTTATAAAAATAAATAATAAATTTCGTTGTATTTTTTTTAGTACAAGACTAACTACGACTTCGATTCAATTCAAAAAGCAATTTTGTATTGAAGACTCTAATTGAGTCTGTGATATAATTGATTACAGTTGACAGTTTTGGGGTCTATCCTTTATGTAGCCGCATTATTCTTCCGTTGGAGCCGCTGGTCTTCAGTCTCGTGGTCCAAGTTTCAGACAGTTCCGAATTACGATAACATACCTATGTACGTTCACCGCGAGTAACGTTTATTATTTTAGATTGTATCTTAGAGTTTGTTCAGAGTTTGCCTTTCGTACTTCGAAATATAGCTATATTCGAAAATCTCTTTTACTTATGTCTGATACTGTTTTGGCTTTAGTAATTATTAATAAACCAAGAGAAGAAAATAATGTGAAAAGTCGTGTTAAAAAGTTTTTTCTTACTAAAGTACCTAACTGATTTATAATTATCCCCGTGAATTCTTCATAATTTCAGGATAAAAGATGGGACAGTGGCAGCCATTTTTGTGCTAGCACTACATGTAATACCAAGGACCTGTGGTTGGGCGCGTATTCTGGCAGCCGATAGTAAGTTTCCTTAAGAGTCTAAGTTCATACAAATTTTTCGCAGTTTAGTTTATCTTAAAATATCAATGTTCATTTTTTCGTTATAGTAAAATGTGTACTTTGATTCAATTTCCAGAAAAAAGTGAATGTGGTTCACTTAAGCCAGATTCTGCTATAATGTGGTGGCGTTTTGTGGACAAGAATTCAAATTATGGATACATAATTTTATTAGGTACCCACTTCACTTTTAGTACTCACGAACAAACAACCATTTTCCGCACATAGAGCGTTATATTATATTATCTTTCTATGATGATTGTTATTTGTGAATGCCTTGTGTGCGTTTATTGATTTAGCTACACTAAGACTTCCTAGAAACTTGGCGATTTGACCGATATCCTATTTAGATAAGTATGTTCAGTGGTGACAGTTGAAACGTATGAACCTCTGTGTACTTCTATGCACCGCACACGCCGATATCGACGCGTTATCCTAAAACGCTTCAAAGAGTTGCTGCAGACATCTCGGCAGTCAGCCTCGACGGTCAGAGTGTAGTCAGCGTGACACTAACACCAACCTTAATACTTCTTGTCGTCATTTTCATTAAGACACATTTTGATATTAATACAAAATTTCTCTTATCTCTAGGTTCAGGTATCGCTCTAAATCGAGCAGTTATACAGAGCGGCTTAAATGCCAAAGTTATAAGCGACTATGGGACCTTTATAACTAATCAACCCTGGAACACTCAGATGTTGTACATCAGTGCAATATCCGCTGTTTTATCAAATATAATGAGTGGAGTTGCTGCTTGTATTATCTTTTTACCATTAGTTCTGAATATGGTCAGTAATTTCAAGTTATACAATTGTATATAAGAACTAGTTTATTAGATACATAGATATTAATGATATGTATGAAAATAACGCAAAATAATCGATAGCAATTCTTAAATTACAAAGCTATACAGTTTATGTACTGTAATTAAGTACTTTTACTTCAAATTACGTTTACTTGAATACCCAGTACCCACTAATGATTTATCTATTTTTTATTGTATTGAATTAGCTATTCTGTTTGGCTTTAACCAATTCATAACATTAGCACGAAGCAATCATCTGAGCTTTTGTGGAGATAACAGAATAACTCGAGTACATGTGAATAACTCATTTATTCAAATGTAACGAAGCTATACTGATTTATTAGAGAATCAGTAGATAGATCGTTTCTTTGGAAAATATTATCGCAGTGTGCAACAGTGTGTGTGTGTGTGTGTGTGTGTGTGGTGGAAACGTATGTTAACAGTCTAAAAGTAAATTTTTATCGAATCTTTTAGAAAAAAAATTACCTAGTGTACCTATTCTATAAATTATTAATATCATAATAAATTTAATAGGGTGTAAGGGAAGGAGAAACGCCTAGTCGATGGGCCAAAGAAAGCTATTTGGGAGCAATCGGTGTGGGCTACGCGTCGTCGTTTGGATTTATGATACCGTTTTTGTATACACCTGCGTATTTTTGTCATTATACAGGGAAAGTGCCAATTAAGAAGATGGTAAGGCTAATTAAAAAAAATGTTTTTTATGTGGTGGCTATTTTCTTTCATAACTCTAGGCCTGTGCTACAGGGGTAAAATCATTTCATACATAAAAAGTAGATTTTTTTTTATACATAAGAAATTCATATCCGTTTTATTAGTGTAGACGGATTGCATTAATTTTTATGGGTCAATCCGTAAAATTTTAAAGAATAAAATCATGAATTGAGAACCTTCAATCGACATTAAGAGAAAACTAGTCATATTTAGTAACTAATTCATTTCATTTTTTTCTGTAATACGGCATTTGGAATTTGGAATTTATAGATACAAAAAATCTGTTACAGATTAAGTACTCGATAGGCTCCCTCATTATCTGTGTGATTATATTGTGGATTGCGCTATGCGTATGGGCGCCTGTCATATGGGATCCCAACGGGACTGGCTTCGAGCCGGTGACTATAGCTGCCGCGGCTGCGGAGGCGCCGCCCGCGGAGGGAGGGGGAGAGGGCGGCGAAGAAGGGGGGGGTGAAGGCTTGCGATGAAAACTTGGAGCGGATATTTATTTTGATTCTTGTTTTAGAGGCGGATGGCCGATTTGAAGATTTTAATATTGTTTGTTATATCCCTGACTGATACTGAATTCTTAATATATGGAAATTGTAACATGCTCGCATATTTCTCCTTTGGGCATTTAGATTAAACAGCTTTTCCTAGAAGCACTATCTATACTAATATTATAAAGTTGAAGAGTGTGTTTGTTTGAACGCACTAATCTCAGGAACTACTGGTCCGATTTGAAAAATTTTTTTCAGTGTTAGATAGCCCATTTATTAAGGAAGGCCTATAATATATATGTACCACGGGCGAAACCGGGCCGGACCGTTAGTTTATATTATAACACAGACGCTTCGGTATTTGATAGCTAATTTATTTATGTTTCAATTGAGTAAACGTTTTTTTTTTTGCATCGTAAAATTATTTCTATTTGTAAGTCTTGAGTTTATAAGAACTTGTAGTATACGTTGGCGATGAATTTTGAAAAATAAAAACATTGTGGGGACACACAATACTGCGCTGTATTTATTCTTTTTGATTTTATTTGGCGAATTAAATAACTCTTAAGAAAAAAGTTATTTTTATCTTTAATTTGAATGACTAACTCATTCTATAGAAGAGTTGCCATTATAAGTTCGATTCCTGTGTATATGTTTACTTTGATGTCTTAATAAAACAGTTTAAATTGTCTCGGATTTTTGTTATAGCCTAAGATTCCACCCACCACTTCACCCATACGTTTTTACGTTTTATTGATTTATGTCAACCCATTTAATCGCCTTTATATTGTGTATATATATATAACCTTCATAGGAGGCCTGTGTCCCAGCAGTGGGAACATACATGGGCTGATGATGATGATATTGTGTATGCGCTTATGGTTTTTGTTATTAACAGGTTAATAGGGGGAATATGTATGAAAAATACATATTATAGATCATACTATATACGTATCTACTCATATTATTTATTGGCACAAAAAATAGAATGTTTTGCTTCGCCATTACAATATTTGTTTTTTTGATACGTAGTCTCTCATAGCCATACATAGCCAAATCAAATATCGTTATAAATAGCAACTTAACTTGAAAAATTATGATAAACGTTTCAAGCACGAAAGGTTTACATTTTTTGGCAGTAATTGCGAAATGCTAGTCATCAATACGTATTATTTAACCATCACATCACACAATCATTAGCTGCGCTTTGCGGTTTCACCCGCGTAAGTCCGTATCCCGTAAGAATATCGGGATAAAAAGTTGCTTATATGTTATTCCAGTTGTCCAGCTGTCTACGTACCAAATTTCATTGCAATCAGTTCAGTAGTTGTTGCGTGAAAGAGTAACAAACACACACATCGTTACAAACTTTCACATTTATAACATTAATAGGATATAGTAGGATGAAATAGCTCAGTCCGAAAAGGGAAGAATCTAATTTACTGTGGTGTGTGTGCTTTTAATAAAAAATATAAAATACTAGCAAACCCAGCGAACTCCGTTTCGCCACCAGATGGCTGTATGTGAAAAATTATTTTCCCGCTTTTTTGTTCAAATTTTTCCTGAATTTTCTTTGCTATAAACCTCACGGAGCCCAAGATCTTTCCAACGAATGCAAAACCGTGGAAATCGGTTCCTGCGTTCTGGAGTTATAGCGTCAGGAAGGAAAACCCGACTTATTTTTATATAGTAGACATAAAATATTAGCGTTAATAGGTAAAATCGTTTATTTATGCATTAATAGATAAATCTACTTCGTGTATCTTGCATCCAATCTTGAAGGTTGTGAAGATCAGGCCAAATAACAGGTGCCCAGAAATAAACGAAAATCCATGTGAGAATTATCGTAGTCACGGTTGGACCTAGACCAGCTTTGATCTGTAAATTAAAATTAATGTTTCTTACGAATATATACTGCCAATATGATTTACATATTGGGTTTTTTACAATTCATTTACATGCAGTCTACATTTTTCATGAAACTGCTTATTTCTATTGATATTTTAATTTGGGTCGATATCATCATTTTATTTCAATTACATTTAATAATTTTACAGAAAATAATAATATAATTTCCTGCGGCTTCACCCACGTAGGCAAAGGAAAATTCCCATAGAAATTAAAATTTTCAGCTCAGTAAAAAGTAGCCCATGTCGCTCTCTAGCCCGCTTTATTTCTCCAGATACAAATCTTATAATCATGTTTATTGTATAAAATATACGCGAATGAAGATCAACAAAAAAGACACAATTGCATTTATAATTATAGTGAGGATGTGAATTGATGTCATGGAAAAATGTAATAACAAGAAATTTATTTACATTTCCAGAATATGAGCGTTCAAAATATGTTAAAGTAAGTAATTATTATGACTACATCCTTGTTTAAATATTGCTGTATAGATTACATATTTATGTCAAAGCGGGTTATTGAGCTGGTGGTTCGCCTGATTGTAAACGATTTCCACTGCTATGAAGATTTGCAAAGGTTTAGCCTCTGCGTATGCGCGGCCCGCTTTTAAAAGATAAGGGCTAAGAAAATGATTGTTGATTGGAAGAAAGGACTGGACTGGGAAGGGTGAGGAAAAGGAAAACACGCTAAACAGTACATAGAGAGTCCGTTACCATTTTTGCTGTAGGGATATTTGCAACACTCTGAACTATGAGATTTCCTGGAGTTCCTACGGGAAGGCAGAAGGCGTAGGAAGCTGAATATCCTGCTGCAATGTTATACCATAGTGGATTTTTGTGGATTTCTTTTGCCTGAAAATAGTTATGTACAATATAATTATCTTTAAAGAATATTAATTAATTTAAGATTTTCGCAACAAATTATTTAGTTTTCCTATACGAAATATGTCCAAGAGTCCCAATATATTTGCATAAATATATCACATTGCATACAATTTTCATGTAGACATGGCATAATTAAAATTAACATAAAGTTAATTACGATATTAATTTTTGTATAACATATATTGTGTATATTTTACAAAACTTAATATTGAAGAATAATAATTTACTGTCAACCAAATATTAAATAATTTATAACTCCGTTGTGTCTAATTTTCATAGATAATAAATAAAGGTTTCATTTAATAACCTACCAACTGCATAACAATAGGCGCGATGACATTACATACTGCGACATTCGATGCAAAATTCGTGATAAACACGGTAAATATGATTATTAGAAGAAGTATTGATCCGTTGCTTAAATCTTTGAAATTTCTCAATACAGTGCCTATTTTTCCATTTAAATCGGTATAATCTTCTTTTGCTGCCTCAGATAAGGCAAATCCACCACCTTAAATAAATTGTGTGTTTTGTTTCAAAGGTAAATTAGTTGAGTTTTCTTAGCTGTGTCTGATCAAAACAGGTCAAATATAGTTGCTGCCATAGTGGCAGATATAATTAACCATTTCCATTAATGTCTAATATAAGTATCAAATGAAAGGGCTGGACTAGAACAAAAATTTAGGTAATTGCAAATAGACTACCGTACTTAATATTTAAAATAATTGAGAACTTGCCTAGTAGGAACATAAAGCTATATGGCAAGACGGTATTCATCGGTTTCCAGTTAAGAACGGATGGTATTGATTTTGGGAAGTCACCATACTCTGAAATGAATATATGCTCTTTGAGAATAAAGTGGAAATTTTTCCAGCAACATCCGTTCATATTATATAATAAAGATAAACATTTGTAGATAGATAGAATTATTATTATTAATTATTATTCAGAGAAATATAATAGGTACTTATTTATTTAACTTTGTTTTATTAAAATAACATTTTGAATCTTATAGTCTAAATTAAGCGTAACCCACAATCAAATGATCAAAACTGTATAATTTCATAATACTTATCCAATATCAGTTTGGATTATTATGATTTTAATAGAAAGAAAATATTATTTTAAACCTTCGTCAATCGTATGCGCAAAATATACCTTTGGCTTTACAATTGTTGAAGAAGCCTAACGTTGAGGGCAGCAGAAACATCAAAAAAGCAATCAGCATTGCTGCAGATGAATCTTGAACACTATAAGAAATAAAGAAATAAGAATTGAATCGTTTATATGGCGCCTTTTTGTAATATTCATACAATTAATAAAACACATCTAAGTTATAAAGGTAATAGTACTAACAACTTATTATTTCCCAATCCAAAATAGTTATTAATTTGATCACCCCATCCTTCAAATATTTGTGGCGAACGGCAAAAGAACAAAGAGATCGCTAACGAGAACAACATAATAACACTCTGAAAATATAAATGGCATATAAAATAAAGCAACTCCTTTATATAAACAAATTAATGAATGGTTAGCTAACAATTTCCCAATATGTCATTTTTCCCAACTTTTCGTAATCTTCATTTACCGCTTTTTTCGCTGCGTCAATGCCTGAGGCTGGCAACTTCGATCTTTGAGCAGTTTCACTCTTTGGCCTAAATAAATATAAAACCATTACTAACATTTCACATTTTAATGATTTCCTGACCTTGCATAATTAATGAAAATAGCTAATACAAATACAAGTTATTTATTCTAATTCCCATAATTAATGCAATAATATAGTATTTACTTATGAAAGAGCTATTCGTTGTACTTAATTTTACTGAATAATATATTTGCTCAAGCATTTTAATTAGGATCCTAGTAAAAATCAATACTCATTAATATTGGAAACGTTTTTGAGATACGGCTTGGTTTTTATTAGCCTCTACGAAGTGTGCTACATTTATTGTAATTGATGCGAGGTCAGGTAAAAAAATTGCTCGTCTTACCTTAAAAATCCAAAGTACACAACTATAAGGTAAATATACATAGCGGCTTCCATCAGCAGCATATACGGAATCGCAAATGCAGAAAACTTTGGGAACGATAAATATTCAGGTGCTTTTGGATACGACCTGGTTTAATATAAATTTATTTATTCTCCCATGAAGCTAGACATATATGAAACATGAATAAACAATCATACATACTTTGAAAATAAACCTTTAAATACAAAGTTTGTCGCTGTTCCTACTAATGTGCCAATTCCACCTGAAATCATCATGCCTGTCATTAAACTGACTTTAAACAAAAGAAGTCGAGTTAGTTACACTATTTATAACTCAAGAACGGCTGAACCGATTATGTTGAAATTTGGTACAGAGAACGTTTGAGACCCGTGAAATATAGGTTCTTATCTCGAAAATATAACGGGAGCAAACTGTGCCGGTAATACTTTTTTTATTACTTAATAGGCAGACGACTACGCGGGCAAAGCCGGGGCAATGCTAGTATTAAATAAATATTCCAAAGTTTCTGAAACCAAAACAATATTTTGAGTTTTTGTTTTGATTGACCAACCCAATATTTCCTGTTTATCGTCTTTAATTGTCGTAGGTTTTTAATTAAGATTTTAGAAAGTTATTAAACGTTGGGAATATATTGAAAGAATATTTATCTTTATTTTTATCTAAATAATATGAATACGTTTGTTCTATATAGGCAAAGTATTCATTTTTGTGTTACCTATTGTAGCTGAAAATGTTGCTGCGCAAAAATAGCATGTGGTTATATCTGATGCGATTTTTTCACCATTACTATTTACGTCATAAATGGTTAATAGATTTTGCTGCGAACAAATAATATATTTAATTATACATAGATTTAAATGGGCTCAAGTAAACTTAGGTATTTCGTTATTCCCAGTAATAATTTTGTATTTAAAAAAATCAATGGTTTCACCAAAAGTACGGAACTTTATTTTTCATAATATTATTTTTGAATACAAAAAAAAAATTATTGTATTAAAAACTCTTCATACTTAACCTCGATGTAAAGGAATAAAACGTAACGCTGGTGATATTTTAACGCACATAAAATCGTATAAAATTGTATACTTACATCTTCAAATACTTTGAGCACAGCAAAGTTAATAGGAACCATCAAAGTGGTCGCTGCAGTATTTGTGATCCACATGGAGATAAACATTGTGATAAAACACATTGCAAATATTAGCCTAAAATATGAGAATAAAATAGAACAATACTACAAAATGTTTTGAAATTTTTACCAATTAATACAATGCATAGTAATCAGCTGTATCCTACCACGATTCCTTGACACATGATAACGGATTTTGGATAAATCGATCGAATACTAGTTAGAGGATAATGCGTCATTACGGTATAAAGGCCGATTTAGTTTGTGTATCAAATGCTTTCATTTATCATTAATTGATGGATTTATGGATTTAATTAAAAAAGTCAATCTCAAACTCAATTATTTATTTGACTAGACTTCGTTTAAACGCGCTTTTGAATCGTCATAAATCGGAAAGTAGTTTCTACAAAGAGCCGGTGAGAGTACCTCACTGCACTTGCTAATTTAAAATCATCTAATATACAAAATTCTCGTGTCACAGTTTTCGTTGCCATACTCCTCCGACACAGCTTGACCGATTTTGATGAAATTTTTTGTGCTTATCCGGTATCTATGAGAATCGGCCAACATCTATTTTTCATCCCCCTAAATGATAAGAGTAAGGCAGAACAGCGTTTGCCGGGTCAGCTAGTATCCATGTAAAATAATCCTGCCACGGAACTGTCTTGTGTATCTTAAGCGACAACCTTCCATGGATTACCTACCATCTTTCATAAATTCATTGCCCCTGTAGTAGTTGTATCGTAAGCTTATTTTTCAGAAATGTATAAAGTTATCATTATATAATATGAAAATGTTTCATTAAAATATAATATTGGTACGTTTAAATTAAATTCCAATACCTATAGTGGGAATAACCAATAGCGCGAATAGCACAGAGAGCCAAGCGCTTATGAAGGCCAGATTGTTCCACTGCGTATGCAATAATCATACTTCCGAGAAACATCATAATTGTATCCTGGAAATATTTCTACTTGAATACCCACTTTAATGCAACAGAGAAGCCCGCAAAGTCAGGTATCAATATACCAAAGTTGGAAAAACGGTTTATCCATTATTAGTTAAGACTTAATCGACTACAAGCCGACCTATAAAAAAATACCATAAGCTTATAGATTTTACGAATAGGATAGGCTACATTTTTTATCCTGGGTTAACCTGGGTAAAGCCAATACGAGACGCCAGTGTAAAATGTAAAAAATAAATCTTAAAATTTTTCATTCCTATTTCACATTGTATTATATTATATACTCAAGCTCGCCCGTTTATTTTATCCGACTGGACCTCTTTTAGATCACTTTAAATCGTACTATAACGTACTAATTACACGCTATTTAGAAGGCACTGGTGCAGAAAGCAGTTTCTACAAAGAAGATCTAGGAAGCTGTAATTGATTGTTTCTAATCATATGCATTTTTTTATGTCTCACTGTGAAACCTAGTAACATTGTCTTGTTACTAACTCTTTTCAACATTTCGTTACGTATGTTCGTTTCTTGATCTTTATATCAACATGCTTTTTAACAGAATCTACACATATCTTAGTGATCTTACAAGCAGTAAGATCACTAAATAAATAAATCACATACAATTTGTGATTTAACTGGAACTTGACTGTCACTATTTTATAAAATCCCTCAAAGCCACTATGCTATGAGCCATGAACAAATAATGAATACATAAACAATATCATTTATAATACTTCGGCATCTACAAAACTAAAGTTTCTTACGTTCATATAACATAAACAGCAAGCGGTCGTACTCATAACACCTGTCAGTGGGAATATGAAAATTGGTAAGAAAGAAGTAACAGGCAATGGGATGCATTCAGTCACCCAATACACAGCCATTAACACCAGCGTATAGGCACACCATTGATATTTCTGAAAATATCAATACAACTTTTAATTTCTCATGTTATTTTTGTACGAACAAAGATTAGCATTTTACGGGCCATTTGCTCCACTTACTAATAGTCACTGATAGCCTATCTGGTAGCTTTTGACGTATAGTTCCATACCTTAGGCAGTTATAAACAATACATTCAAAGTGATGAAAGTGGCCCTTTGCTTTCTTATACTTAGTGATACCTCGTGTTCGATTTCACGCGAGTATTATAAAGTTAGAAATTAAAGATTTTTTTTATTTTTAACGCGATTATTTTTTTTGACGTGACAACGTCTTAAATTAGGTTGCGGCTCGGAGTCACTCATGAAAAAGTGTAACGCCCGGTAACGTTACGAGTCACCGAACTATGATCGGTTCGCCGCGCGCGCAGCACTAGAGAATTAGGCGCATTGAATCGGCGCGAGCTTGTGTCTCTGTCTCTGTCTTTTTAGTAAACAAAATATATTTTCTATAGTTGAAATTTGTGCAATTCTTATTTTCATTCAATTTCTTGTTACTATTGTGCAATTTAATAATATTCATATCAATAAATATTCTACCGAGAAAAAGACGTTGTCACGTAAAATCTTCGCCCGTAAAACCGACTTTACAGGCAACCATTTTTTTTATTTTATTAATTCATTATTGCTATTTTTAAATCAAGATAAATGTCAAAAATTATTCAATTAAGGAATATCTAGAATAATTATAGATAATGTACAAGCGTCGTATCAAACACGCAGTAACGTTTAATCTACTTCAGAACAGCAAACTAATATCTTCTCTAGATCTAATGCATACAGATTTGTTAGTGTCGCATACCCTCAGACTAGGAAGTAATTCTGGGATAATATAGTATGCATGTGTCTTGAGGTGCATATAGGAAAAACAATATTTGTGCATCAGATGGTTTATATATCAAACGTTTTGACGATCAAACAAACAATAAACGTATTAGATTTATTTATATAATTAACTAGCGATCCGCCCCGGCTTCGCCCGTGATACATATATAGCCTTCCTCAATAAATGGGCTATCTAACACTGAAAGAATTTTTCAAATCGGACCAGTAGTTCCTGAGATTAGTGCGTTCAAACAAACTGTTCAGCTTTATATTAGTATAGATTATCCATGCTCTATTGATCCGGGTAAAATTAAGAGCATAAATACACATGTACATCAGCAAAAAAAAAACAATATAAAAAAAACAAATAGACTAAATGATTTTGTAATAGTAATAATAGGTAATAATATGTTAAATTGACATCCGGCATAAAGCCCAGAAGCTGAAAAATTGTGTATATTTAAAAGTATAAAAAAGTAAAAAGTATATAGATTGTGTATTTGACACGAGTCTATATATTTAAAAGACAGTCGTGTAGTGTTTAAATGGTTTTTCATAATTTTATTTTGTTCGATTTATCTTCGCTAGAATTATGATCGTAAGCTAAGTATTTCTCTATAGTCTATACGCATAAATCATAAACATTACCTCAGTAGGAAACGACAGTAGAATCGGTATCAGAATTATGGGAGTAACAACACATACAAGACCTCGCCAGTACGAGGTTATAATTATTTTCATTTTATCCATACGAGTCAAAGGCGTATCATCGGCTCTATAATAATAAACATTATTAAAATAACGCAAATCAATCAGGTCTACGAGATTTAGCAATTTTTTAATGTTCTATACTTCATATTTCTATATTTAAAAATGGGATTATTTTTCTTATGTACATATGTGACCACATCAACTCGCCTGATGGTAAGCGATCACCACTGCCTATAATGCCATTTGTAGAGTTAGGACCGCTGCAAAGAATACGCTTAAAGGACAAAGTCTTCCGGCTATTAATTAGGTCTTCGTATAGTATAAGTAGCAAATAATCCATGTAGTACCCATTCTGATGAATTCGTTTTAAAGGCGGGAAAGGGCCTTCTCACACCAAGATGAATAAATTGCGTTACTCCCTTTTCAGATTCCTCGGGTGGTTTTTGATTAGTAGTTTTTGTTCGTTTCTAATTACAACAGGTTTTTTATTTTTATTTTAAAATTACTAAACTTACGACGTGTCTTCATTTTCTTTAGATCCCAAACCCTCTGATAAATTATCTTCATTTAGATTCGTTACGCTATCAGTTTGTGAAGCCATATTATTAAAATGTATACCTAACTAACATTTATTCAACAAACGCTGTTTATTTTCTAAATTGCAATCTGGTTGGTCGTGGCGAAAACAGTATCTGAAGCCATTGTCTCCACATAGAAAAAGATAAAAGCAAAACCTATTTAGGACATTTAAAACAATAACATTTCGCCACGTTAGAATTTATGCATTTTAGTATAATTATTTTTTTTTATCTACAGAAATATTTAGTTGAGCGTAGCTCATTCTGTACGACCAAAGAAAATTTAAATATCGTATAATAAATACATTTTAACGCTGGCCATTAATTTTCAGACATAATATATGAAAATAGACTTTTTCACAAGAATAACTTTCTCAACAGCAGATAGATACATTGTTCACTCCCTCGACGACGATAACACTCACTTCTCGCTTCCCGCCGATTCGTTACTAGTTTCTACGACTTTTCTCAACTCCTTCTAAACCTCGCAAATCGCTACCGATAGTTCAAGTGCCTACGTAATAACAAACACAAAAACATTTCCCATTTTATTTGTACACACACATTGTAACATAACATTGAAACTTCATATCTAATTAATGAAAGAAAAAATCGTCTTACAAAGAAGGTAAACGCGAAACGTTTGTCGAACGTTCACTTGGTCCATTCGGGCATCGTCAGCAAGTCGGGCCAAATGATTGGCGCGTAGAAGACAACCAATAGCCATGTTATGATGATTGTGGAAACTGTCGGCCCGAAACCAGCTCTGATCTGTAATAAATTCATTTCCATTACAACTGAATCGCGTTTCAACACGAGCTACTTTAAAAATTTAATTACACTGTATAATTATATAGATGATAGATACGTCTAAGGACAACAATCTTTAAGCAAGTTTAGTTACATTGATTATATGGCATTTATTCATTTTTGTATTTATTAACTAGGATTTCGGAATACAGTAGCACAGGAATTCAATTAAAATCAATTTATTCTAGGCAAATAAGAAAACACACCATTTTCTGCGTCGGTATACTGGCGGCGCTTTGAACAACTAAGTTCCCGGGAGTACCCACAGGTATCATGAAACAAAAGGAAGCTGTGAATCCAGCAGTGATGCAGTACCACAGCGGGTTTTGGTTTATTTGTTGCGCCTGAAATTATTGAGATAAGGAGTTAAAAGGTCTTTGAAAACAATGTTAGTTTTCTACATGCTAAATACATGGTTTTCTTTTCGTGGTGTGTAAATGCTGGGTTACAACTCCTGGATATGTTTTATTAATCTTAACTGTTGGTTAAAAATCGCAATAAATTTATAAATTTACCGCAAAAAAGTGGCAAAAATAAACAGTGTTTCAGGTATATTTCTGAAAATATGGAAACCGCCCTTATATTCTAACGAAATTAATCGTCTGTTAAAGATAATGAGTGCTAAATATAGTATGAGAAAAAATGGATGAATTAGAACGATAAAATAATTAGAATATTTAATCATGTATCAGTAAGTCTAAGAGCCCCGTATATACTTAATCTTCACCCATGTGATAACCAGATGATGCCTAAATTTAGTCCAATTTGTTTGATTTATAAAAATGCCTATGATAGCTTGATTACGTGACACCTCGCCTAAAAAAGAGTCTAATCTGGCTTTGAGAAGGTCAAGCCCTATACGGTTTCCTCTACTATAATAATATTCACAAGATCACATGAATTATATTACGAAATAAATAATCGCAACGATAACTAACCATTTGCATAAAAATAGGGGCAAACACATTCACGATGGCAACATTTGAGGCAAAGTTTGTGAAGAAAATGACGACTATTATTATGAAAAATATTATAAGAATATTCGGTAGTGACTTCAGCGATGATAGGGATTCTCCAATTTTTTCGTTTAGACCACTTTGTTTAGCCGCTTCTGATAAGGCGAAACCTCCCCCTGTTAATATTAATAGATTTATTAGGTATGAAATTTTGATGTTCCTTCTTAAAGTAGGTACGAAAAGGATGAGGTTCTATGTACTTCTGTATGTATATTTTTTCTTTTTTTTAGATGTTATAGATAACTAGTTTTTTGCCCGCGGCTTTGTCCGCATAGTAAAAAAAAAACCCCTGCAAATAAGTTATTCACGAACACTGCGGAAAAATTAGCTTAGTGCTCCGTTCCGACCTGAAAGTAAGGTAAACACATTTTCGCATATGTAATATCAGTAAACTTTAAACGGCTTAAATCGGTGAAGGAAAACATCGTGAGGAAACCGGCATGTCCAAGAACTAAAAGTTCGACGACATGTGACATCTGCCAACCCGCACTTGGCCAGCGTGGTGGATTATGGCCTTAACCCTCATAGGAGGCCTGTGTCCCAGCAGTGGGATTATATATGGGCTGATAATGAATGAATGAATGAATATCAGTAAGGATTAATTAAAAATAGAATTAACCAAGGAGAAATGTAAAGCTGTACGGCATTACAGTAACGATTTTAGACCAATTGAGTACGGATTCAACTCTTCCTTTTGGCAGATCTTCATAATCTGTGAAAAAGAAAAAAATATATTATATTTCAATTGCAACGGTTGTCATAATTGAAGCGATAATAAGTATTATAAATAAGAAAAATGACTATCTACTAGTAGTAAATTTCAAAAACTCACACTTTGCGCTGCAATTTTTGAAAAATTTCAACGTAGACGGAAGCAAAAACATCAGAAACATAATAATTGCTGCTAAGGCCGAATCACGAACACTGTAAGAAAATTATGTTTTAGACAAAACTATTTATACCTACTTACGGTATTAAATGAAACAAATACATTCGACGAAGAGACTTACAATTTTTCATCTGACAAATCAAAATAAGTCCGAATGGCATCACCCCATCCCGAAAACATTTGCGGTGAGCGGCAGAAAAACAGAATCATAGCACCTCCAAATAAAATAATGACCATCTAGAAAATAAGATCATTATAGAAAGATTAACTCAATTCTCAGAGGAGGCTAAATATAAATTACTGCTTTCATCCAGTTATACGTGGGAAACTAATGAACGACCATATAATATTTTGTTTATTTGTTGATTAAGTTACGGAGGTAAACTAATCTAAACTAAAAAAGCTAAAAGGTTATATATTCTAAGGGAATCGCACGGAACAAAATTTGCAAATCCCTGTGATGAATATTTTTATACTTAATGTTTGCGCATTTCATTTCATTTTTCTGATATCACAATGTATAATTACTATGTAAGAAATAACATTACTATTTCCCAAAAGGTGATTTTGCCTAATTTTGCCGTGTCTTCCTTAACGGTCTTTTCGGCAGCTTTCATGCCCTCAGGGGATATTTTTGTTTTCTTGGCCGTATCGCTTGCTGGCCTGGAAAAGATAATGGGCTAAAGCGAAACGAAAAAATTTTCTTTTATCATAACTTGAAAATTAAGAATTTATTTCGCTACCGAATTCGAGATAAATATTATTAAGCTTTATAAAAACCAGTCCTGCTGTATTTTCGTAACAGTTTCCAAATTTAATATGTTATACTTTAAATTAGTACAAATATCTCAATAATGTTATACCTACTTCATTTAAATTTACCTTAGAAATCCCAAAAACTGGATAGCCATTTGAATAAGCATTGCAGCTTCCAACAGTATCATAAGCGGCACGGAAAACGCAGAGAACAATGGAAAAGATAAATATTCTTGTGCTTTTGGATAGTTCCTACAAATCAACAGCATTTTTTCATATTTTTTACTTGTTTCAAGTTAATAAACAAGTCTTGAATATAATGTGAAAGTTATTATGTATGAATCGAATCATACATCATTACATGCTAAGATACCTAAATATTATAATTCATTTCGATAAAACTTACGCAACAAAAAGCCCTTTGAATGCTAAATTTGTTGCAGTTCCAACTAGTGTCCCAACACCCCCTGGAAAAAAATATTAAATGATCTTTGAATAAATTGAATGTTATATTGCTATCTTATATTTCTAACGAAACTACAATATAACTAATATGGATATCATTTAAAGAAACCGCTTCAAACCAACACACACATTGGAACATTCAACACTCTCAAGCGTTATTCAAGCATTTAATCGCAAAAACTAGAATCATGATTAAACTTCTACATACAATTCAGCACGTAATTGACACTAGAATTTTTAATCTGTGTTTTAGTGCCGGGTGAGATTATAAGTTCGAGACCGAGAAAATTTAACAAAGCCAAATTGGCATTTCTCACATGCCATTAATTATTATTATTCTTTAAAAGTAAAACTACACTTTTTCGTACCACTGGTATCAAGAATGCATAAAAATATATGATAATAATAGGAAAAAGACAACATAACAATTTCCTAAGCAAACACACGACAGTGAACACGACACTGGCTTCTATTGCGATAGGTTCAGACCAAAATGTAACGCAAGGTGTAAATATTTTACTAATATCGAGAGCTATTTATAGGAATAATATAGTTATTTATTATATATGTATAAGATTATTTATGTTCTTGTTTTGTGAGATAAATAAATATCCTTAAACCGAAGGAGATACAACGAACGGTACGTCGTTCTTTCACAGGAACGTTACTTTACGTGGAAATTCTCTCGGAAACTGAGCTTTTACTTGTATTGTAGCATTCGTGAAAGCGTTGCATTACAGAAATCCTCGAGAAAATAAATGCTCTAGTGTATACCCACCGTTATGCAAACGAAAGACTGATGGTGTGATTCTTATAACTATGCATCTATATAAAATGCAAATACTTAAGGATTATTTAAATCTGGTCACACCAAACGTACCTATAAGAATTGTAATACATTTGCCAAGCACAATCTACAGAACCGCCTTTGCCGTCTTCAACTTCACAAAGAATAATAAAACTAAATCACCTATTGTCGCGGAATATGTGGCTGCACAGAAGTAGCAGGTCGTAATATCACTGGCTACCTTTTCGCCGCTCTTAGTTGTTTCGTATATTTTCAGCAATTTTTGCTGGAAACAAAGAGGTGTGTTAATTAAATTGCATAACAGCAAGGCGTTCGCGAAAAGAAAAGTTAAATTGGCAGAATATCGTGACCATATATTTCAATATTGATTTCTATTTATTTAGATATGAATTTTTCTTCTTTTTTCTCTTGGTCGTTGTAGGAATGGTTAATAATCTTATCTTATACCTTTAAACGAGCAATTCTTGTATATATATAATTGGAATCTCAGAATCGGCTCCAACGATTTTCATGAAATTTAGTATATAGGGGGTTTCGGGGCGATAAATCGATCTAGCTAGGAATTTTTTTTAGAAAATGTCGTATTCGTGTTTTATTCGTGTTTTTTTCCTGACATCTATTGGTGAATAATAATACTATTTTGCTTCGTAGATAGCTGGACAACTGAAATAACACATAGGCACTTTTTATATCGATATTACTACGGGATACGGACTTACGCGGTTTCAACCGCGGGTCACAGCTAGTTCAATATAAAAAGTACAAATAACTAAACTTCGAAATACTAAGTAACTTACGTCTTCAAACACTTTTAATACAGCAAAGTTGATGGGGACCATCATTGTGGTGGCAGCAGTATTTGTGATCCACATGGACACGAAGGTCGTAACAATCGACATGGCAAACAATAACCTATGAAATAAACACTATTATTGTTGTAATATTATATAAATTAAAGATCTAATTACTTTCTTTTACGTAACAAATATATCTTAATAAGTTTAAAGACCGCCAGACACGTACGTAATATATATTTGAAAATGCCGTACTATAATATATACTATATTCCAAAAATACTAGCATATACGGGGACGATGCAATAATATATATATGTTGCCATCATTTCATTGGTAGTCGGCCCAGCATTATATATAATTTGGTCACGCCATAGAAATATATTATATTAAACGTATATGACGTACACTTACATGAAATGGAAAGAAAGTGTGTCAAATAACTACGTTTTAAATAATATTTATAATTAACCTATTCTTTATACTTTCCTTTGAACTGAAACTTATATTTTACATATTATAAAGTGAGCTAACGACGACTAGGATGACTACTATGAAAAATACAATTGATGGAGTTTTATACATTGTATAGAAAGCTAAAATGAATTAAGATTCTATATAAATTTGGAAAATTAAGCGCGTACTTCATGTGTGAATATCCAATGACTCTAATGGCAAAATACGCCAGCCTCTTGTGAAGACCCGACTGCTCAACAGAATAAGCAAGGATCATGCTTCCTATAAACATCATCATTGTGTCCTAAAACATGGTAATAAAATAATATGATTTTTTTTATAGACAAAATGGATGGATCTTGGATGGATCAATCTTGCACCCTTAAACTGTATGTATTATAAATATGAACCTGAATGCCATGTCTGGAAGTTGCTTTAAGATAATTGCGGATTGAATTATATTAATATTCTTATAACGTAACAATCACACAAAGCTGGTGATTGTTATAATGAAGAAACCAATTCTTTCCATACTGTATACGAAACTTTTCGAAATTACACTATATTTGCAATAACCCCAATGTACCACACATTTTATTTCATACAGGATAACATCTCTATTAACTACTTAAGAGTTAAAAGGTATACGCACGAGGTATACGCATTTATCCATGCATTAAAACCTTATAGTTAGAATTATATAATATGGTTGTGTCACAGATTAAATAAGCAGATAACAATACTTACGTTCATATACGCTCTGCAAACATCAGTTGCACTCAAAACACCTGTCATAGGGAATAATATCATCGGCAAGAAGGACGTCACAGCCAACGGTATACATTCCGTCACCCAGAATATCGCCATTACACAAAGACAATACATTGCAATATTATAATGCTAGAAATTGTTAATAAGGATGTATACTAACGCCAATATAAAAAATTATTAGAGAAGCAAGTCAAAAACGCAAGTCAGCAGAATAATTTCAGAACTCTTTCAGTCCTATATAAGAATACTCTTTGTTTTTATTTAATCCCCCTAATATTATAATCCTACTAGTGTTGGCATCATCGTAATAGACTACAACTACTTGGGGATTGTAAAAAGGATTGGTGAAGTGCTACATAAATTAGTAATGTATAGTTTAATAGAGATTATAAAATAAAATATAAAATATATGTAATGCGAGTAATGTGTTTAAAACGTTAGAAATAAATAGGATTTGAATGTACTAATATTTTGTATTACTTTAGGTAATTTGCTTACACTAGTCCTACTAATATTATAAATGCGAAAGTTTGTAAATGACGGAAGTTTGAAAAACTACTGAACCCATTGCAATGAAATTTGGTACGTAGAAAGCTGGACACCTGGAATAACATATAGGCAACTTTTTATCCCGATATTCGTACGGGATACGGACTTACGCGGCTGAAACCGCGGGGCGCAGCTAGTTGAATTATAACGTTAAAATATTAATATAATTGTAATTTGTATATTGTTTATAAAAGTTTATAGATTTTTGATCGTTTATGAATTGTAATTGAATTGTTTAATAAATCTTCAATGTTTGATATAAATTAAAAGCACACACCTCAACCGGCGAAGTCCTATACACTATTGGCAGTAAAATAATAGGTATGAAAAAAGTAACGAGGCCCCTCCAATGGACTGCACAAAATATTCTAAGTTTCTCGATTGTTTCTAAATCGGGCTCTTCTTTTCTCCTGAATGGTGAAATGCTTTTATAAGATGTTGGTGATTACAATAGAGCCTATCATTGTTCAGCTTAAAACTAGGTAGTATAAATTGGTCAACATTAAACAGTGAAATCAGATCCGTCCAAAATTTAAGATAGACTCATACTTAAGAACCCTAACATCTAGGTCAATTTCCGAACTAACGTAATGGTAACAAATTATAGACTTTAAAAACTTACGACAACATTTTAACTGGATAATACTATTAATCCTTATTTTACGAACTGTTCAATAATAATTAAACATGAAAGAATATTTAATTTTAAAACATCCTAATAAAACTACACTTCATTGTCTGAAATGAAATGTCGGTAATTTAAAAATAGAATCACACGTTCTTCTGTCTTCAGTTCTAACCAGAACTTCTCAAAAAGTTTTTATATCATTAAATCATATTTGACTTTAATTAATTTGGTTGACAGATTTATTGATATTTCAGTATAAAGATAAGATATTATCATGATATAAGTGATATCTTATTTTTATATTATTAGTTTGTGTTATATATTATATAGCTTATAGCTGAATTACATTACGAATTATATCTTACGTGGCCCAATCTAATACATAATTAATTATGTTTGATTTATTCAATGACATGTTTAAATTTTTTGTGAACTGCATATTATAACAGGCGTCTATATATTTTTGAAATAGCACACTTATGCATTATTACGATAAATTATGCGAAATTTTCATCGGCATTGAAAACGTCAACATTCTCATTGAACTTTTGTTATTATTTGTCGTGTTCTAACAATGAACGAGCTGCGAGAGAAAAGTTGCGTACGTGCAGTTTTAAATAACACTAACACGGCATTAAACGATAGCCCGGCAACAGGCGTGCGCAGCCCTAGGAGCCAGTCGCCACGTGCGTTCCCGCCCGGACGAGTTCTGAGTTAGTTGGGCGGCACGCCGCCGTCGTCCGCACGTATCTGCACCATATATGAACCATCTCAGAAGTTCTCAAGTGTTCAAGTGACAATAAGATGTAACGTAATTATGTTGTACCGTGATATATAGGATTGTCAATACGAAATATGTTCTGTGTGTTCTCTTTGTAGTGGCGAACGTAGATCAGATCAACAGGTTAGTCCATTAGCATTATTTTAGAACTGTACACCTAGTTTTAAAAATTGTTGCGTGCGTTAATCTTATGTTTTATTACTGCAATACCTACTAGCATTCTCTTTGTAAATTAGAGTGGTTTTTGCAAATTTTAATCTGCCTTTAATGATTTGGAATGAAATGTGATCGTGAAAATGTTATTTTGTTTTTTTTTTTTGTATCACTTAATAACGTACAGCAATAAAAATCTAAATCTGTATTAATATTTTATTATTACCGTGCTCTTAGAGGTTTTCTTGTGTAATATGTTTTTATAATAGAAATAGGAACCGAACTTGGTATGATGGTAAGCGATCACTATCATCAATGAAATATAGTGTTCTAAATATTCACTTTTCAGATTAAATTAGTTTTGTATTTTTCATTCCATCGCCTATTCTTGAATCAGACTATGAGATAGATTTTATTCAAAAATGTTTTAACAATACTTTTGTGAAGTATCGAATTGTCCTTAGGTTTATAATAAGTCCCTTTTGTGTATTTACTGACAATGTTTGAAAACAGCTTACCCATATCTACAAAAACATTGGGCGTTATATTTGGCAATGAAACCATTTAATAGGCGCTTTGGGGGTGTAGAGTATACTCCTAAAACGAATACATGAATAATAAGTGCACATTAAGGATTTTGTGCTGTGCATTATAATTTTAAATGAAAGATTTTAGTAGATATGCAAGAGTCAATGTTCTATACAAACAAAAATATTAGATTGCTGTAGATTTCTACAAGAGTATATATTTTTGGAAGTTATTTATGAAGTCAAAGTGTAATAAATGGTTCTTATCATTAAAGCACTTTCTTCCTAAAATATTTTTGAGATTTTTTTTCAAATAAAAATTTGTTTTGAGTCTATTATTTACATAATTATTTTATTTGATTGTATTTTCATCTGTCTTTAATTAACGCTCGATGAATGTGAACTAAACAGTTTCTTCAGTATATAAGACATAAATCGAGTTCTTTTTTATTTCAAGAAATGTGTTCTAATGTGAAGATTTATTTTTGATTCTGAATAACAAACGACTTAAGAGTTAAGACTGAGGAACGTATAATGTATTAGATAGGGCTAATATATTACAGGCATCCGAGAAATATCACGTAAATATCCCATTAAATCGTAAACTTCCGCCTGTTTTCTTATTAAAAAACATATTTCAACCTAACGCTTACTGCAATTAACCAATTAAGCTATTATACAAACAGACAGATGTTTATAATTTATCAAATTCCTCTCCTGGTGTAAAAATACTTTGTGGTCTGGTTTATTATATTTAAATTTTTATAGTTCACGATCGGTTGGAATTTTTTAAACATTGAATGGTTTTCATTGTTCACTTAATAGTTTATATTCGCGCTATCACCTAACTATCTAACTAACTATCCCTATCAAATCGACGAACGGATGTTTATGACATTAGTCTATTATACCAGGGCAGATAGCTTTTTAAAACAATTGGAAAAGGAAAAGAACATAACAAAAATTAGAGGAAAATTAAATCAAAGTCGGTGTGAGCTCGGGAAGTTGGAGGTAAGAAGGTTTTAAGGACGAAAACAGTTCTCTCGAATTCTTTCAAATCTGCATGTCCTGGGGATAAAAGTTCAAAAGTTGTAGGTAACTAAAAATACAAATTAGGGTTTTGCATTTCTTTAACATAATTTCAAAATTTATGTAAAAATTTAAGTAAGCGAGTTTTTAGTTTTTTAACTCAATGTCTTTGGAGTCATTCAATTGCGCATAGTCATGGGTGTTCAGTCTTCCCATATTGGATATGAGATGTTTCCCCACAAAAATATAATTCATTTACTATTAACAAGCTGACACATGCAACTGCGTCTACTCTCATAAGGATCTTTTTCCCACTTCAGCAACATTGCTGCTCCACTCTTATCCTAATAACCATAATAATAAATAGTCTAAAGTCTTCCTCGATGAAATGAACCAAACACAAAAAATTAAGTACTAATACTTGCTGAGAATTATGTGTTCAACACTAAGTATTGGTGTTCAACACTAAGTATTGGTTTACATTGTAAGTACTTTGTAAAAAGCGATAATATAAATATTCAACCGACTTCACAAGGAGGAGGTCTATGACTGAATTTCTTGTCATTGCCAACATTTGACTAAGTAAAATTAATTGACGATTCTTTATTAATTTGATAACTGGTGCATCCTGTGGGGACCCACTTTAATTTAGTTATGAGAATTAAAAGGCGTATTATTAAAAATAGTTTTGTTATATTAACAATATTTATATAAAGTTTTAAGCTAATAGAAATTAAAACGTTGGTCTATAATGGTATTTACAAATCAGAACACATTCAATAGTAATGATGAAAATATTTTATGTAGGTGTAGACTGTAGTTTCGAACTCCTTCGTGTTTACTAAAATTCTTGTACTATGCGGTGAGTGATAAGTGGAAAATAGTTTCAGTCACATTTCTTTCACTAAATATCTATCATCTATTTTTCAACTATGGCTCTGCTATATATTGAAATATATGAATTATAGTTTCGCAAATTACTTTCCAATTATAAGGGCATTCAATTACGTATGGCAAGTAACGATATGTCCTTATTTTCACACGTGCATTTCTAACCAAACCAAAATTACATTGACAAGCCAAAAATACGAAAAATTATATGAATTACGGAGATTAACGCAATTTTTACCGCCAATATCTTATTTAATAATTCAATATCTGATATCCTTTGATATAATTATTGCAAAAAAATTAATTAATTGCTTTTAAATCTTCTTGAAACTCGATGAAATCGGAGCAACTTGCTCCTTTCATTCGAATAACGTGAAAAGCCACAGTGTATGAATACTGTATCGATTTAAAACTTCCATATTCTCGTATGCGGGTTGAAACGTTAACGTTGAATCAGACCGACAAGTCCGAAACAAAGAGTTGTACCTACTATAAATTCTATTCATTTGGGTAGGAACGAAGATTTAGTTTGATTTAAAGGATACGTCACTAGCATTTCTTGAATACGGTGTAGATATTTCTATGAACGTACATGCGACAAAAAGACTTTGCATTATATGATATATAAAAATTATTTTTAATATTATGCATACAACGTCTTCGCGTTGAACAATATTTTTGTATGTGTTTGCCGATATTAAAATTGTCAATTTTGTTCGCATAATAGCGCACTTAAAATAAGCAAATATAGGCATTTTTTGAACAACCAATATTACATTTAAAATATAAAAATACAGTTTATATTAAAAATAAAATCATATAGTACAAAACGATACATTTAATTATTATTAAACTAGAAATGATTATGCGATATTATCTATAATTATTTATAGTAGCAACGTAAATGATATGTTTGAGCAATTTCTTTAGAATTATTCGTTTATTTAAAAGTAACATAAAAGAGATTGTTAGGTTATAAAGAACTTTCTAACAATATCGCTATCAATGAAGCCGCATTCTCGTACATTGTATGAAAAGGTATTATAATACTTGCCACAGAAAGGTGAAGTTTTAACTACTTTGATACCGACACTGAAAGCTTTAGGGTGTTCGAGAGTAGAGTACTTCATAATACGGATGATGTTTTAGAAATATCGGAATGAAGTTATTATTTTCTTTGCATCTATATTTTGTGGTAATTTCAGTTTTTTATAACAACATACATAGTTGGTTTATTTTATCAAGAGCTTGCAATCAAACTAAACGAAGCTTGAATTTTACTCTAAACAAAAATTTTTTTGGTTAACGTTGTAATAATTCTATATATTATGGCTCATATAACTTATAATATGTATATCATAATATGAAATGTTGATACACTTCAATCTTTGTCGTCATTTTAACATACGTTTTAATTTGCCTCAAAGCCCCTCTGACTCTAAAAGACGAATTTATCAAGCTTAAACTCGTCATTAATTCATCAGCCGTTTACTTACAGTATACAGTATATATACATGCAAACATATAAAACGTAACGCTCCTGGCACAGTGAATAAAACTTCAGAATTTATAGTTCTTAAATAAAAACGTAATCAAATAAATGTACATAAATTTAAAGTTCAGTTCCTCCATTATTGATTGCTAATGACTCATCCAATCAAGACATCTCAATCAGTATACAGTTCCACATGTAATCTATTAATAGAGCTACGCCAATGTACATGATAAAAAAACCAGAAACTGTTGCCAATTTGCACGCTCGAGCAACCAATATAATCCATTACATACAGAAACTGGCCATAGAATGGTTTTATATATTACTAACGACATAATTTTTTCGTCATCATGTCTTCTTTTTCTTTGTTTATATGACTTGCTTACTGAATTTCGTCGTAAATTCAATTTGGCCAACAGTAGTTTGTTCAGTTTTTATGTGAAAATCATCGTAAATATTCAAAGTTCAAGTGAAAGTTCAGAAAGAAACAATAGTAGATATGTTAATTTATACAAAACATTTAAAGTGAAGTCCCGTGTCCCCTAGTGGGGTATGGGGCAGATGATGTACATCTGTTTCACCGATCGATTTTCTTTACGGACAAGTAGGTGATCAGCCTTCTGTGTCCTGCCAGACCAAGACATTTTTTTTTTTGTGCGTCCCCACCGGGAATTGAACCCAGGACCCCTCGGTTCTACGCTCACGCGTTAACCACTGTACCAAGGAGGCGGTTATACAAAACATTTGGAATAGTTATTTCCTTTGAAGAAAACATGGAAACAATCAACATATATCTTCAGTGGAGTATAAAAGTTTATAAATACATTGTTTGTATGAATAATAATATTTATACTTAACGAACGTTATTCTACTAATATTATAAATGTGAAAGTTTGTAAGGATGTGTGTGTGTTTGTTGCTCTTTCACGCTCAAACTGCTGAACCGATTGCAATAAAATTTGGTGCGTAGACCGCTGGACAACTGGAATAACATATAGGTAACTTTTTATCCCGATATTCCTACGGGATACGGACTTACGCGTGTGAAGCCGCGGGGCGCAGCTAGTAGTAGAAAAAAAAAAACATTTCTGGGTAAAACAATTAAATCATTATAGAAAATGAACGCCCAACAGATGTAATAAATAAGCTTGCCGCAATTGAAACTAATACTATCCACACAGCTCTTAGATAAAAGAAATAAATTTAGTTAAGTACCCTTATCTTATGTTGTTTAAAGCTTGCTCTTCTTTTACCAATGGCAAGAAAACTATGCAATACTATATAAATAGGTATATCCCGTATTTATCTATATCTATATGATTAATAGCCATTCAATCCATCTTTCTTTAAAGTCTTAGCTGAAAACAATTGTGATAAAGAATAAAGATGTTTGTTTAAAAAATACAGAACTCAACTATATAAATTATAACTTTAGACCTAATTCAATTAAAGATTTCAATCACTGGATAGAACTGAATAATTTTATGTGCCTTAAATGTCTAAACATTTAATTAATGCGTTCCTTATACAGTAAAATATTATATTCAGAATAGCATAACTAATTCAAAATAGTTCCGAAGCAGGAAAACTAAATCCCAGTTTCGACATCGCATAAATTTGACGATTCGAAACGTGAAATACTTACGCTGAAAAGTTCAGAAGTAGTACTTTAACAACATTATATATTCAAAATCGAATAATTTATTCTTCTCAAAGGCAACAAATGTTTGATTTACTTTTTGAAATAGCGTATGAACTATTTGTGTGTTACGTACATACGGATGCAAGGATAGAATGACTTGTGCGTGAAGTAGTTCCAAAAAAATAAGATGTTAGACCATTACTCGTATTAACAATAAACAATTTGCTAAATGGAGGTTTTACTCATCTATATACTGTTTGAATATATATTAAGGCGTGTAATGTGAGTAAAAAGAGATAACGAAAATCTATCCATATAAAGACTACGTCATTTGTGCATTATATTTTGAAGACGTTCAATAAAATGGTATGCTATAAAAAAATACAAAAATTTTTATCACGTTGTTTGTATTATTGTTAAACTGAAAATGTTATATGCATATTTATATTCTTATCATAACGTTCAGATTCAGGCCAGAATAATAATTTACTTTCAATAGCGTCAATAAAATTAAATTATGCATTTAATATAATTGGCATAAATGACGTATGATCTTGACCTGCTTTAAAAAACCTTTTTACTTTAATGAGGCTTTATTTTGTAAATGCATACATTATGTGATTTATATCCCTACTAGTATTTTAAATTCAAAAATAAATCTATCTGTCTGTATGCCTGTCATTTCTTCTCTTCTAAGCAACTTGATCGATTGAGATTAAATTTGGTTTTTAGATTAGTTTTTATCTCAGAAATCTCACGGTAATGTAAACTGTGGAGAAAAACCGGGACTGCATCTTTCCCTATAAAAAAAGCGGGCGAAGCCCTGGGCGAATGGCTGGTTCATACTATAGCAGTTATAATAGATATATTTTTGGTACGTTGTATTGAATTTCTTTTCAATTTGGAATATACAGCTGTAAATAAGTAAACATATATAAAAATAAATAAAGAGTTATTTTTTATCTCTATTTTTATAAAATAATTCGTTCATAATTTTTTGAACACGCAATCCCTGGAACTGCTTATCCCAAACACATTATTAAAAAACTAAAACAATAAATTATTTCGATTCATTCACTCACTTCTAACTTTCTAACACACTTAGGATGACAGTTACTTATAATCCCAAATAATAAAAATAACTCTGTCAGTCTGTCTTTATCTTCTTTATACCTATTCTTTATTTATATTAAGCTAATTTGGTGCAAGATCCGTTAAAGACTTATGATTTGTCCCAGGAGGATGAGATTTATGCGGGTAAAACCCCGAATTTGTATATATTTGCGTTTGACTACTCGGGCCGCGCACGAAAAGCTATAATCTAATAATCTAATAAAATGCACATGCGTATTTAATATACACAATTTTTATATATACAAATTATAACATACAACATTTCACATTTCCAATCATGGGGCGGCAAATTATAACGAAAACATAAAAATTATTTGATAATTTAGAGGTCACTGACCTGGAACCCTGGTGTTATCATAATATCACCGTTTCCAATCAACGACGGTATCCTGTGATTTCGATGCACATAATACATTGTTATTTCTAATGATATTATTACTTCTATACGAATAAATCTTTAAATTGACGATAGATAACACTAATCTAGTACGATACAATACAAATCTAGTACCATAGAAAATGCATTGCGTCCTTTACGCATGCATTTTCTATTTCTCCATTTATTTACATGACGATATTTTGCGTGTATTTATGCTGTACGATAACTGTATTATAATATACACATAAATGAAAAAAATAATATTAGTATATATTTAATTTAATAACTTGCTAAGCATACAATATGAAAATGATCATTTATTCTGGGATAAAATAGCATTCGAAAAAAATGATAAAAGCTGTCACACCTGTTAAAAGCTTACAATTGCGGGCCGTGGCTTATCTGTTCTCGATTCGGTCGAATATTGATAACAAGCTAAAGTAGCACTTTATTATCAGCGACACTGATATAAATAACCCATGTGTCGTCTAATCTTGAAGTATTTGGTATATCACTGCATATCAATCAATATAATGAATTGATTATACAGTTTTATTAGCGTGTACTTAAATATTTGATATACGGTATTCGTTGGGGAAATGGCAGATACTCTTGATCGCTTATATTACTCGCTTTATTTCAAGAAAAATATAACATTAGCTAGTACTAACAAATATTCGGACTCAATCATTGATTTAATCAGTTATGTCTTCCAGAAACATTTTTGAATACCGAATAGCATAGCCAGCGTTATAAGATAGATTAATATTGACCATTTAACATTTACCTCGTTTTGTTTCTAGAGAAAAGACCCGAGTAACTGAAGCTACGTCGTTCTCTGTCTTTTAAAATCGTTTAGTGTAATTATATATTTTTAAAGAAATGAATCTACTTGAGTTTGATTTTACACGAGTATTAGACATTTAGAAATTAAAGACTTTTTAATGGAACTCCGTGACCACGCTCGCTGTAAAGTATTCGAAACGTCGACTTAATAATATAATGAATAAATCGCGTTTAAAATCCGATAAAAAGTCTTGAATTTCTAAATCTACTTGAGTTTCGGATTACATCTTATTCATGTATTGTTTTTTAATGTTTATGTACAAGCAGTACTGAAGTGTTTATTCTAGAATCTTGTTTACCTACTATACAATATTTCTTGTAACTATTGTAATCTCTAATTGTAATTTATAAACTCATCAAAGAAAGAAGCTATAAATCAACTTGCACAAAGTTTTTCCTACCTAAGTTTACCTAAAATCGCATTTAAAACATAGCTTCGTTAATTGTAAATAAAGTAAAAGCCTTTGAAAAATACAGAAAGAGTGATTCAAAGAGCGCGCTAAAGGGAAATGAAAAAATACTCGCGCAATACCATTCGTGGAATTCCCTTTTTCAGTTTTTACGTGTACAATGAAGTAGCTGTACCCGCTTGGTTGAAATTGTGGAGTATATTCCTGTGCCTTTTATCCAATCACTCATTTCAAATGTCATATGGAAGATGGCAAATGAAAATTGACGCAATTCTTGAATTTGTTTATTTTTTTTAGTCACGGAGAAAATTTATTTTCTACTAAAATTGCGCGCACTGAGGCGTATGCAATTTAGCACACAGTTAAAATACAAACTTGTTGCTTTAAATAAATAATACATAAAAATACGTTAAATAAATCGATAAGACCTGGTGACAATTTCACTTGGTCCCATCTAGTTCTAACAAAGGATAAAGCGTTCTATCGAAAAATGGGTTTTAACAGTAAAATACAATATATACCTTTGTGACGGTTATAGTCAAATACCAAGCTAGTTTGCATGAATGTGTTTTCTGTAGTTGTTTAATATTTAATAGGGAACATTTACACGCGCAAGCGTACAGATCCAACAAACTCTAACGTACAGAATTCATAATTCAAAAATGTTTTTTTTTTCTTTACAAACGTCAAAATTTTTAATACACATGTGTTGCATTACGCTTTTATATTATTAAATTATATATAACCTCTTACAGTTTATCCAAAGAACAAAATCTTTTAGCGTCAACCTACAAAACGACTGCTATCAGAAACGTATAAAATAAACATACGTTGACTAATGGGATTTCTTTCCACTTGAACCACATTTTTTTCAACACATTGTCATTTTAAAATAGATGGCTGCCTCGGTTAAAAAGTTTTTATTAGATAAGGTATATTGGTATTCTGTCTTGGCTGGTACGCTGTGTTCGGGTTTACAGTTATTTTACAATTTCCTATGTTCCCACATACACCACTGATGTCATTAGATGAAATATCCAAAAGTTTCATTGAAGATGAAGTCATGATATATTTAAAGGATTGAAATATTTTTGTGCTGTTTAATCTTACAAAGTGACACTTTGTTAATGATTAGTAAGTACGCGAAGATTTTTAAGTTAAATATGTAAAAAGTGAATAGGTATTTAATAATAATAAGAAAATATCTTTCGTAAGAAGTTTCTAACCGAATTTTTTGAAGCACTGATTAGCTATTTGATATACATTTAGCTTGGAATATAAAACACTATTTTTAAATTTTAAAGCGACTCAGTTTCAGAAAGTTTTAAAGATTTTTTTTATCGGATTGCTAATTGAAAAAGGCCATAAATTTAGAATTTATTCACGGCACGGACTGGTTTTCTGTGATTTGAAAAAAATCGTGTTTTACTTTAAAATGTTTTCGAAAGTTTTCTTCGAGTTTGGCGTGGTAGAAAAACAAATTACACTATTATCGTCTCCATACCTAAGTAGAAAACTAAATGACTAGATATAATTTATTTTGTAACACATAGTAGCACACATCAATAATAATTCAAAAATATAATTATGACATTATAAACCATAAATTGAGGAAACACAAATCACCAATAACTTTATATCATTTGAAAACAAATAAATTACAAAGCGCAATACCAGCTCTATTTGTCTCCACGCCATTATTTTTGCAATATTATAGTCGCCAATGAAAGATGTTATAAAGATTCAAAGAACCTTTATTAATCTTTCTTCTAGCTTCTATTTTTATTGCTTGTGTGTTAATGTAATTATATATTGTGTGTGCTGAAACCGAAATGAAAAAATTTATAGTTTCTTATGTAACAGCTGAGTATCTTGGACAATTTCGGTAATTTGTAACACTATATGTTGTTGTGGAATGACAACATTACGCATGATGTCTGACATGTACCAGATTAACTTAGATTTTTGCATTTTTTGGGTGAAAACAATGATAGAATTTACAATATACTAAGAATATTGAAAAAAGGTTCTATTATAGTACTTATATATTATCTACTTTAGGTGATAATTTTGCAGTTACACGACGAATGTTTTGCTACATGATATAAGGTTGGTGAGCATTTATTCAACGCATCAGCTTTAATTAAACCATGAATAGTCTCATAAATATTTGTTCTCAGAAATTCTTGAATAAGAAAGTCATGAAAATCCACAAGCAAAAAAACGATTTTCTGTCATTTATAATCCATTAACAGAAAATAAAATGAATGAGTATGAAAGTTCTTGTATGAAATCGAAAACATCATCTAATGTACAACGTATGAATGTTATGCTGGGTTGCCCGCACTAATATACAAAAAAACCCTAATGCGGTTCTCTTATCGTATGAAATACGACTAAGGTGATTTCCCAAGGAAAGCGTGTTTCATTTGTACTATTACGATTTCTTAAAATATAAACAAGTAAAACTGTTTTTTTAGAATAATAGAATAAAGTGATTTATGTACTTATATTGATACATAAAAGAACAATTTAATTTTTAGTTACATTAAAGCGCTATACACTTAAAAACATTCGAAATCTTTTGTGATACCACATTGATCCTTTCAAGTTATTAATAGCTAATTACTCTCGTCCCAGTACGTGACTCTGAGACAGCTAGAAGGGGTTCAATATTGTGGCAAGCCATGTGTAAACAGGCCTGAGGCGTCACCGTCGCCAGGCGTCTCGACGCCTTATCACCGCCTTAGACGTGAATAAATAAAACAATATTGACCCCCGAGTACTTATTATTTAAGTGCTTTTTGCCCAGAGCTCGTGGATGTGGAATTTGAATTAAACGTATGTTGTCTTATTGGCTGTGGCATGCAACTCTGCTGTCACTAGACTATTTGCTTTAAATTCTTATATTTATAGAAGGTTATTTTACCTACTCTTTATTTTCAATTGTATTGTTCTCGTTCAGCCCGATGCTGAATTTTCTAATTTTCAACCGACGTCATAAAAAAGGAGGAGGTTGTTATTTCGAGTGTATTTTTTGTGTACGTACCCTCAAAACTTTTTACTGGGTGGACCGATTTCCATGATTCTTAATTTTTTTAAAAGCTAGTTAGTTCCTACCAGCTGGTTACGTTTAAAATTGGGCTATTTCTGACAATTTGAAGACGGCTCAGTATTTTTCTTAATAATTTAGTTTATATTTTAATCCAATTAGTTTTGTATTGAAACGAAATAAATATTACGAAGCTTTCATCTTATTTTAATGCGGAGAACTAATTAAAAAAACCTCGTACTGTTTTACGTTGCGTTACGAGCAATAGTTATACAAGACCGTTCGAAATCTCACCCTGCAAATTAATATTATTGATTTCTCCTACAAGCACAAAGTCACGTGTATCGCTCCTATTAATACAAAGTAATTGAAACTTAGTCGTCCGAAGAGCGCGTAACTGTTACGAATATGCGCAACCGTCTAAGAAATTAGTTTGCGCTGTCTTATATTTAGATGTAGCGTAGTTATCGTCATTTTACTGTTTCCGAGCTTAGATTTTATTATCGTTTACGTTGCCTGCTTCACAATAAATACGAAATATCATGTAATAAACCTAGGGTGACGTTTCCGTTGTTTGCCTGTTATTGTAGATTTTCCGCAAATTTTCCAGTGGAGTAAGTACATAATATATTTAACACTCTTCTCTCTGTTGACAAAATTGCTTTATATTCATCAATCCAGAACTTTCTTCGGTCAAAAGAAAGATCCATAGATGAGTCTTAGACAATTTTAATGGGGAAATGTTGTAAGTTTATATCAAATTACTAGCTGCGCCCAGCGGTTTCACCCGCGTAAGGCCGTATCGTATATTTCTTATTATTCCAGTTGCCGAGCTTCTACGTACCAAATTTCATTGCAATCGGTTCAATAGTTTTTGTGTGAAAGAGTAACAAACATACACACATCCTTACAAACTTTCGCATTTATCTTAGTAGGATGTTTGGAGAGATTTTGTGAACTACAGCATAACTTCGGTTTTACAATGATTTTCCGTTCTGTTATTGATGTAAAGAAGCATATTATTTTCTGTTTGAATACATACCGAATGCCATATAATTTTAAACGATCAAAATATACATATTTAATGCGAAAAAATGTGCAAATACAAATACTCTTTAAGAATCATCATCATACCTGCTTCGCCACGTTTAACTATAATTCATAGAAAACAAAAGATAATGTCCAAAGCTTGATGATCCTATGATACATATAAACGATGAACGTTGAAATGCATAAAAACACATCGTGAATACCTATAATATATATCCCTAAAATGCGGTGTTATTACCTAATTATCAACCTTACTATATCTTACATCAGCTGTCCGATTATACCTAACAATGTAGGTAGTTTGTTAATTTAGCTTGGTAATTTTAGATAGACATAATACGCCGACGAGCTAACATCATCCTATCTGGTAATTAAGTGGTGGTTTCATGTACTAGTTGCATAATAACTAAGCTTGCAGGTGAAATGTTATTAGCGATATAGGAGATCCGTTGATTTAAACATTCATTTAATTTTTTTAATTGTGTAGTTATCATTTTAAAGTAAATAGAAATAAATACACTTTTATGCCTTTAATAAATCTTATATGTAATTTTAAATAAAAAAGCAGCAATAATAACAAAAAGATGACCCCGTTAGCAAACATCAATTATTTTAAAATGTCCAGTTAAGCATATGTTTTCTATAATATGGACGAATGTATCTAATTGAACGCAACCAGTTATTTCTTGAATTTCTTAACTCTTTCTAAGCACTTACAATATTGACAATAAAGGAAACCATTACGATAGGTAAAAATATTCAATGTAGCTATTCAAATATGTGTAACTTAGATTATATTTTCGCTTGATAATATGGTGCATTTCAATATTCATATTTTATCTGCCCTTAAAAAGCTCTGCCATGTTCTGCAAATTATATTAAATATTGATAATTACTTTAAGGATCCGCAGCAGAGTAATTCAAAAATGAACTCTATTCTCTGCAGCTATGTTACATTGTACAAAAATGATTGCTATAACCCAGACCTCAGTTAATGTATATTTATTGAAGCCTTTACTCTCAAGCAGTATTCCATAACGACTACTCAGGATATTAAACAACGCGACTACAGCACTTATTAGTATGAAGCGTAAAACCGTGACGTCAACCTTCATGCAAAGTGAGCCAAGGAAACTTTACATGTAAAAGTGCTTTTCTGTAATCATAGTATTATACTTCTTTGTTATTAGATTTTTATAGGTAGAGCACTCCGGGGTTACTGTCCGTGAATCAATTTAAAATAATAGTAAATTTATACCAATTTGAACACTATGTGTAAAGATTTAAAGTTGTTTTACTTTTACTTATATAATATTATTCATTATAAGGAGCTTGTTGTTCTAACAAACACTCTCAGTACATTACATATTATAAATTGTCGCTTTCTCTGTTTGTCCCTATGTATCTGTGTGTGCTTAAATATTTAAAACTACGCAACGAATTTCCATTTTTTTAATAGATAGTGTGATATTTATAATAACATCTATTAAACTATTTCGATTTAACGCGCGCAAAACCCCGGGCAATAGCTAGTTATAGATAAATGTAACTTGTATGTTGCAGTAATGAACTTCATAATTCCATGTATTTTTCTTATCTTAAATAAAGCTTGAAAACAAAAGAAAGGCAATGTAAGCACGATATTATTTCCTATCCTGTATATGTATACTATATTGTATGTATATTATATTTAGTACAAATCTGGATGCAATTGGCGAACGTCTAAAGCCCATAAACTACATTGTGTTTACAAACTATATTTAATTGAAGCGTTGAATATGTGCGAATTAGACGCATCAATGTAGTAGTACTTGGCGATTTTAAATATATATGCGTATACTATCTAGCTATTTGATTGTAACAAATGCTTCTAGCTAAACGTATCAGACTTAAATTATTGGAACAATTAACATAATCATCATCATCAGCCCATATTTGTCCCCACTACAGCAACATAAACAGACAATCCTATGAGAATTATAAAAAAAGTGAAGTGATGAAAAGAGCTAGGAAATATAGCCCACATAAATAACTAACAAGTTTCGTCACTAATTTAATACATTAGCCCTTAATTAATGAAGGAAAATAAAAATAGACTTCGAACGATAATTTTAATGTGAATCGAATTCAGAAGAGTATTCAGGCTTAATTAAGAGTTTCATTTCAAGAATATTAAAATATTTTTGGATCCACGACACGTAACGTTCCAAAGAACAAAAGAACTGGAGATGGATGCGACGCGAGCTGTCACTGTTAAATACAAAAATCTTACAATTTCAGTAACTGCACATTTAAAATTGGAACGGGAACGTTCTACATTTAAAATAAGTAAAAAAAAGAAACTAGCGTATCTTTAGAGAGAATATGCTAATGTAAAAAAGATAATCGGAAAAATAAAATGGTAAATTAGATCCAATTTAATGTTGTTACTATTAAATTTAATGAACGATGTATGTGAGTGGTTATCGATTGAATATATTCGAAAAGTTTATAATTAATCCTTATCGTTACTCCAAATATAGATTTTTTTTTGTGTATATTCACTGGGTCAAAATTTATTGCAAAACAACATTTGCTGAGACAGCTAGTAACGGAATAATGAAGAATCGATACGCGAAATAACTTGTGTAACGTACGGAGACACGAGAATTTTTATACGCTGTGATAAAGTCACTTCGTATAAGAAAATTTTTTGACTTTTATTAAATAAATAAAATTTATGTTAATTTTTCTTCAATCGCGTATCAAGCAAGGCAAGTTGTTAAGATAGGGAGCGAGAACAGAAAGCTTGTTTTATATGTATTAAGATATGTCAGATAGTCTAAATAAAACTAATTGTATGTATTCTAAAATAGGTTTATATCATATAAAATTCTCTGTGAATCCCGTATAATATTCGTCTAATTTATATTAATGAGTTTCGTACTTATTGAATAAATGTTATGAGCACGATCTATAAATTCCTTTGATATTGCGAGATGATATCGCTTTATTATTCAAGGGATACACTAGAGCAATGTAGATGTTGTTCTAGGTAAGGGAAGTAATAATAGAAAAATGTCCAAGAACAAATGCGTGTGTCGTGACCAGGAAAATATCAAAAAATTCCCACGATACTCTCATTTCTCATTTTTATCGCCCATGAGCGCATGGAATTGAAATTGCGGCATCAGTATTAATACCACATTTGCGATTCAAATTTCTATGATAATAGATAGAAATATGAAAGTAATTTCGTAATCTCATATATGAAATACTAGCTGCGCCCGCGGTTTCACCCGTTAAGTCCGTATCCCGTAGGAATATCGGGATAAAAAGTTGCCTATATGTTATTCCAGTTGTCCAGCTGTCTACGTGAGAGTCACAAAGTCAACGTGATTACATGACAAATATAATATAATATCCTACTAATATTATAAATGCGATAGTTTGTGAGGATGTGTGTATGTTTGTTACTCTTTCACGCAAAACGCTACAGAACCGATTGCAATGAAATTTGGTACGTAGACAGCTGAACAATTGGAATAACATATAGGCAACTTTATATCCCGATATCTCTACGGGATACGGATTTACACGCGTGAAACCGCGGAGCGCAGCTTGTAGCTATATAAATTTTCAATAAAGTCCTAATTAACTCATCTAAAATAATAATTATATATTCGCAACTGTTCAATAAATCAGTAAGCAAATTTCTATCTTCCGGTACTCGTCGGTCCTTTGTTAAGATTTCGAAACTAATTAAGAATTCAGTCCTATTGGACAGTTGGGAATTACTTGGGCTTCTATGTGAAATCGTTAATAAGTTTCGAATTTTGGTTTAAATATGTAAGAAGTATATCATTAGTACTAGTTCTATGACCACTGTATAGTATTAGTTATCAATTAATTATCTTAGGACCTTTTAAAATGATCTTTTTTATATAATAAGAGTTAGTCTTTGTGTATTATGAAGTCTTGAAGTGTATCATCAAATCTTGAAGTTACCACTTGCAATACTTTCTAATTTAAATAAAAATTTCCAATTCAAATTTCGTAATAATTATGTATGTGTTATACTTATAGAAAACCTTCGAAATTTATAATGTTATGTCATCCATGCATATATTACATAAAAATGTCAAATTGTAGAAGTCCTACAAATATTAAGTTTAATTATAGCGGCACGCAATCGCAAAGATTTTGTCTTTGAATATGTTACTATGAAATCAATATTCGACCCAACTACCCTCACTTTATTAATATTCATACTGTGATTTACTGCCAAGATCTCGATTAAGCAGTTATGTAAAATCAGTTATCGTAGCTAATGAGTTATCGTTTATTTAATTGAATTCACAACAGCCAACTTCAATTTCTATTAACGATTTATAGAACTATTTATTTTCAGGACACAATCATGGAAACGGACAAAATGTCCACTGCGTCGTCTGTGGGCGCTGAGCGGCGGCCGCTGCTGCAGGCCCTGGTAATTGAGAGGCGTATACTCTTCGGATGCACAATCCTGGTGGGATTGTGCACTTTTGTGTGGATATCTGCTGTGTGCACTGAGAAGTGGGTTCATATTACGAGTACCAATGGTAAGTTGAACTTTTAACACTCATATCACTAAATTGCATAAAATTTGTATACAATCATAACCATAAGTAAGAAAATAATTCAATCTCTCTCTTTCAAAGCTAAGTTGGCCTAATGTGATGACTACGAAAGGCACATTATTACTGCAAATAAAATTTTAATCTTAAATATCTTATATTTCCCAACACATTGCCCTAACGAAGCAAAACTAATTGATGCGTTGAATTATTATTACCTACATCAGCTTTCACTGGTTCGTTGCCAAAGATAGCCCAGACAGGATCCATATCTCAAGATATCACTCACTTGATATCATCCGTAACAATTAATTTTGTGTCAAAATTACATGCCACAAGTTAAGGTTTCGGTTGTATCTTGTTGGCATTGTTTTAATTATTATAGCCGTAGCCAATTTTATTATATTCTTTCATCGTAATCATTCAAAGAAGATTTGATCACATAGTTTCTTTCATAACGTCTATTATATATGAAATCGAAAAATAATAAAAAACGTTTTGTTTAAGCACACAACATGAGCTAAAATTGAGCATTATAATGCCTTAAAGTATATAATCCCCTGATGTAAAAAAAAATTATATGTCTCAGTAGATAGCTTATTTGAAACTTAGTGCTTCAGATTTGTCAGGAAAGAAAAAATCACAAAGATTATTTTACGATTAAAACCATGTTACTACATATATAGCAATCATTCTGATAGAATTTTTCTCATTTTCCTCTATTTGATTTTACGCGAGTATTATACATTTGGAAAATTAATAAAGAATAAAGAGAGTTTGAAGGATTATTTCCAACAAATATAATAGAGACACTTTTCGTGAAACAGACAGACAGCTCTAAATAGATATTTGCAATTTCATATTAAGAAGATTCTCTGTTAATATGCGAATGACTTAGTTGGTGCTTCCTAGTATATTCAATTATTCCCAATGTCGCATTATAATGACATTTTCCAATAAAACGTATGTTCTGTCCGGTAAACATATAATCAATTAACTATCGGCTTCGCTAGCTAACTAATTAATTTACATTAATTGTTAATTACACTTGACATTATCGCCATTGCGAGCTAAATTAGGGTTTAGAATAGTATAATTGAATTCATAAGAATCTGCATTTTGTTTTTCTAACTTGTAGGACAACATTAAAATCTATACTTGATAACACAAAATTGAAGACCTAGTTTATTTGGACGTGCTAGTCTCAGGACCAATTTGACCGATAAAAAAAATATTTCACCGATGAATGTAAGCCTATCCCGTAGTACATATATAGAATATATATATGCTATATATGTACCACGGATCAAACCGGGGTGAACAGCTTTTAGGAAATTGATGTAAAGAATAATAATATGTTACCATAGCAACAAATAATACCTACAACAAATGTCGTCACCGTGAAATTTACTGGTTTCACCAACGTGCCTCACAAAAGCCTCACAAATCTTACTATGTAGATTGCTGAATTTCATAGACTGTGTTATTTATTAGACTAGCCCTGCTCTAGTCCTGGACTATTTCTCACTCGAAATAAGACCGACGAGTTGTGGAATTTTGCACGTATAATTTTTAGGTAAATATATAGAAGTTTGTTGAGTTTGTAAATTGGAATAAACACAAAATTTATTCAGTGGGAAAATATCCAACCACGATAAAAGAACTTACTAATTGATAGCTCAGAGCGGAACCTTGATCGATCGCGTCACTTCCTTTTAATCACATCCACTTACACTTCTATCATCGTAAATTGGAACGGAATCCGATCACCTCTCAATTATTAGTGCCCCAGTTTTATCGGCATCCTGGGGTTTATTTGTCTAACTTGGAAACAGAAAAACGGTTATGTATAAATTACCTGTATCAATATTAAAAAAGTATTTTAATGTTTTATGAATCAGCAGAGTTCTATCCTCTTTCAGTTCAAAATGAAATTCAGTTATTAGGACTGCGGACATACTAAAGGTCTTAAATTTCATTTCATTACGAAGTAACTTCAATCTAGTAAATGCTCACTATCTGACTATACCTAAATAATCCTACTAATATTATAAATGCGGGAGTTTGTTACGATGTGTGTGTGTGTTTGTTGCTCTTTCACGCAAAAACTACTGAACCGATTGCAATGAAATTTGGTACGTAGATAGTTGGACAACTGGAATAACATATAGGCAACTTTTCATTCCGATATTCCTACGCGATACGGACTTACGCGGGTAAAACCACGTGGCGCAGCTAGTAGGATATAGATATAAGCTCGATTAAGGGAAGGAAAGGTTTCATATATCGAGAATGGATAACATAGTTTGATCAAGTTTTATAAAAAAATTACATCGAAAATACAAAGACAAATTTTTGTAAAAGTGGTACATACTGCTTGTGCTGTCAGATAATGCAAATCCTCATCTCGTGTTAACGGGATGACGCACTTTCATCATTACTACTGTTTTTGTACTAACCTATTATCACCATGTAAAAGTCTTAATGATTTAATAAATATTAATATTAGGTGTATGTAAATATTACCCTGGTAAATCATTAAATATTAGTCGGTACTTGAGTAGCTGATTACATGACTCCATGTACACTTTGCGATAGATTAATTTACTTGCCAAAATACACCTTTTTAATTGGCATGTAGACATTGATATTAAAATCAGTAGAAGTAATTTGGAATTATAATCAAGTAATTTCACTAATAAAGTGTCATGGCCCTGTCAAATCTTCTGAATTTATATGAGCACAGACTTGTTGACGCCGCAATAAAATCGCACGCACTGGCTTATTAATAATTATAAGTGTATGGCACTCGGGTCGATGTCCGTCGGTCTATTTCGGTTCCGTACGAAAAGCGTAAATTATTTGGATATCACAAATGAGCTGCATTGTTTCGGAAGCTGTATATTATGGTATATAGAGAATATGGTATTGGTATAAACCGAATCGAAGTTTCTTATTTTGTTAAATAGTTTGATTCTATTTAAACTCTCCTTAATTGTATTTCAAATATCTATCAGACCCGGATAAGTACGAGGTAATAGGGATGTTAGTGAGCAATCCTAGATCAAAAAACTCACCCATGGATTGTTTTAGCGATCCGTTTTTTGAGAAAAGTGTGTCAATGGCTAATCGAAGGATTGTTCTTGTATATTAGTAATTAGGTACCAATCCATAATATTATATATAATACAGTTTTCTAATGCCGAAAGAATTTTTCTATTTGGCTTGTGTTAATTTGATGCAGACAAAACAAAAAAAAAACCTTTAATTGCCATATTCCAGGAAAGCTAATAGATATAACTGGCATAGGAAACTCATTAAAATTCCAAAGCAGTCATGTTTTCCAAACACCTGCAGTCTAGACTTTACTTTTGATGTTACGAACATTTATTTAAATTCTTGCTTAATTCCTGTAATTCCTATATATTTAAGCATCATTTGTAAGCCGTAATAAAATTTGGTGCCAATTTCTCATTCATAAACATTAAATTCTTCGCATTATTCAACTGCGCTGTAGACCATACTTAACACTAATATTATAAATGTGAAAGTTTGTTTGTTTGGATGTTTGTCCATCAATCACACTGAAACTACTTGACGGATTTTGATGAATTTCTGATGAATGGATATACAGACAGGGTATGAACTGACTTTGATTATACGATACTTTTATCCCGATTAATTGCTCCCTTGGGATAAGACAGTTTCTTTTTTTACGTCGACTGGGAAGGGTAAGGAGAAAGAAATAGGCCTCCGGCTCACAGTTATCTTGTTATACGGGCGGAGCCGGGACGAGCGTCTAGTTATAGATTTACCAATACAAAAAAGCTTAACTTTGCTTCTTTTTCATAAACATGCTAATCCCACACTGCCACAGAAACCGGCGTGAGTAAGGGAGCCGGAGACCCGTTCTTCACCCTTCCCAGTCCATTCTTTCCTTCCAGTCATCAATCTTTACCTTGTCCCTTTCCCCTTAGAAGCGGACTGCGCTTTCAGAGGTACCTTTGCTAATGTTCATGAGTGACGGTCGCTTACTATACGGCGAATCACCCTTGCCCGCTCGAACATATAAAAAGTAATTAAATTCGGCATTAGGTACGTGATACCTGAGTGCTATAGGCAGTTTGTGTACCATGGGCGAAGCCAGGGACAGCGGACCGCTAGAATTTTATAAGATTGTTTAATATTAAAACGGATTAACAAGAAAAGATTTATTACGAAAACAGACAAGGAACTAGTGCCAAAATTGTTTAACACATTGGACAACTTAATTGTAAAATTTATATCAGTACCTATTTTCAACTAAATATAACTCATTCAAATTAGTTTATAGGTCGTTTAATAGCTTTGGTTTCGGAAAATTTATTAATGAGATGTCATGAAAAGTAAGAAAAGAAAGTGCTTAATAAAGTACCTAGCTTATTATTATTATTCCCGGGTAAATAATTGTAAAATATATTATTATAACTGTAACTTGTTTTCTTAAGGAAAATCTTCGTATCATTCACAAATTTCAAGTAAATTCATCAACTCTTAAACCCACCCCTAAAATGAAGCTCATATTATGAAAATAAAGTACTTATTTATAAATTGACTGAAAGTTGAAAAGTTTGACATCTACTTGTTGTAAATAAAGATGACGACGACGAACCGACGAACTCTATTTATTCCATTTCATAACAAACTCAAACTCGAACTTATTTTTTACTTATTTATGTAATCTTTTACAAGTGTTCGTGAATAATCATTAATTATTATGAAGCACACGGGAGGCACCAGCTTTTCAATAAAATTAGAATCATCAAAAAACGGTTTACCCAGTCAAAAGTTATGAAGTAACTAAACACAAAAAACAGTCGATTTAAGATCCTCCTTTTTCCTCTGGCTTCTTACTGGTACATAATTTATATTCTTTAATACTCAGGAATCACATATTTATCCAATTGTGATTTTATTTTCGTAATCGATCCATTCGTTTCTGAGATAATTGCATTCAAACAAACAAACGAACTCCTCAGCCTTATTTAGTATAAGCATAGATGTAAGAACAGTACATGCAACAATGATGAATCAGATATTATTGGAGATAAGTAATTACTCGATTAAATATTCACAAAAAAATGTTTAATAAAACCAATAACTCTTGCCGCCAACTGAATGCGAATAAAATTCTCGATTGTACTAGAATATACCTTAACTTGTACAATATCCTGTTCGGTTTCTTTGTGTTCTGGAAACAAATGCAATTGCGCCAAGAGTTTGTCGGTAGCTATTTCTAAAGGCAATACCGAAACTACTTCGGAAAGTAGATTTATTTAATTACAAAATGTAACTGGAACCTCTTTTTTCTTTTAAAGTGAAATGAAAGAAAATACTTTATACTCGTATTAACACATTTACAGATAATTATTATTTTATTATTAGTAGACTGTATCATGTATCTAATAAATAAAAACTTTTTGTTACTGACCTAAATGATGAAGTGTAAGCAATTATCATATCAGATTTTATGTGTGTTTGATTGTTTGTATTTCCTTCAGGTCGCAATGGTACGACTTTATACAGAGCATGGGGACAGTATTTTTACCGCTGTAATAAATCTTACGACACAAATCACCTTTGACCACGTGGGCGAAGCCGCGGAGAAAGCTAGTGACTGTAGTGACATAGTATAAAACGAGTCGCTTTCACTATCCCTATGTCCCTATCTATACTTAAATTTTTAAAACTGCGCAACAAATGTTTATGGTTTTTTTTAATAGGTAAAGTGATTCAAGAGCAATTCATTTATATGATCTATCTATTTAACTACTCCGAATTTAGCGCTTGCGAAGCCGCGGGCAAAGGATAGTTGTATATAAATCGTAATTAGATATGAATACAATAATTTATCATAATATTAAAAAAAAAACTGTAAAGAATTGCAATGATAACATATCACTGCTTTTAATTATCTAGAAATTGTATTTATTTGTTTTAAACCAAACACACGTTGCAAATGAATTATAACTGAACTTCATTGTACACAGAGTACCAATAGGTTTCACTGTAGTGGAGTTTTGAATTACAAAAATCTCAAATTTCCTTTATTTTCAGGGTTATACATACCTTCGAGAGGTGAATACTTTATGTGGAGTGATTCCGGAGTTTGGCAGATTTGTCGATATGTATTTCGTCCTAATTTAAACCCTGAAAAAGCCAATGTGACCACTACTCCCAGACCAATGGATCTCGGCATAACGGGACTGGTGGGGGAATATTATACAAGTAAGTTTATAATTCTGTATTTATAAGAAAAAATACTATGAGTGTAAATGGGCGATCTCTCGGGTTTTAGTCAACTTCTTACCATCTAGAGAGCAGTACAAAATACTATTATGTATAAACTCTCTTCGTTATAGAAATAAATAATAATTTAACCTGGAGTTATTAAAACGCGGACGCTATTTGCGAGACAAATCTCTCGTCTGTTGAAATAAAAACAAACGGATTCTGACAGAGCACGTGGAAGTATTATTATCTAAGAATTCTCTCGCTATTCCGTGGCGGATAAAAATATTAAAAACACGCAGCTACATTCTTTGTCATTTTCGTGAGATATTACAAATAGTGTTGATATATTTATCCTAATAATCTCATTCTCTTTATTTAGGTTGTTCACTATTTTTTTTAAACCTTATTATCTAATTGGTAACATGTTTTTACGAATTTTCTCACATTATAAGTTGAAAGAAACATAGCTTTCATGAAATAAAATTCTTCCACAACTTCCTGTTATTAAAACAAACATACGAGTTTATAAAACGAAGCCCTTACTAAAGGAGTCACTATAGTTTTACATTCCGATTCTTCATAGTAAAAGCGAAATTCCGTTTGGATATTTAGTAAAAACGTTGCTGAGTTAAATCCTTACAAATTTTACATGACTGAAAAATGTCAGTTTACATAACAGTTTGCATCAAACAAAAACATTGCATATGCACCCTAAAAATATTAACATTATTACGGGCAGGCGTTATAAACTCATATATCGTATTTATCACCGGACGACGGACAGTGGTCAACACATCGTTTTGTATACATTCACTAAGGTCATAAAAACGACCGAACATAATTACTAGCTACCGATAACGGACGTAGGTATATATAACCGCAGGCACAAGCGTTAGCGAGTTTATTTTTTCCTGAACCGCCTTCTGTTTTAGCTCACTCAGTAAGTCCATTAGCTCCCGCTGGTTTACTTTACTATAATAGCTATTTTCTTTTTTCTGAGAATGAAAATAGAATATCAAATAAACGTGGTTGTCTAAAATTGCTGTGCATTTCTTATTTTAACTATAGGGTACCGTGGAATCGCTGGAAATACTATTAAACTATTGAAGTAAAAGTTCTTGACTTTGAACGATTTATAGAAGTGAAACGGTAAAATATATTGAACTCATTGAAATACTCATATTTGCAATTGAAACGACTACATTACTTTATTTTTTTGTTCTAGTTTTTAATTTATTTACTGCTTTTTTTTTACATTTTTCTGTTTCTGTGTGGCCTTGTTATCAATAAATGTTTTTTTATTATTTTTGTTTTCATGTACTTCTATACATCTCGGGTTTTAACCGGTGAGTGATCTATTACGGGCCTAAGCCAAGTAAATAGATTCATTTACTGATAAAATTAGGAATTAATATTATCTAGCGATTCCCTACACATACATGTCTGCTTGTAAGAACTTTCTGACTATTCTACATGTATTTAAAATAACTGCTTTTTGCATATTAACAATAGTATACGATGGCAAATTTAAGGCTTCTAATGACCGATGTAATTGTTTAGGAACGACTCCGGTTGTTGAAATTATTATTAATAAATACGATAGTTCATGAAAATCTAAGAATATTCGAATTACAGTCCGTATATATTGTGTGAACATGAAATTGACATACGACTGATAGGATTAGTAATATCTGAGTTTTGCTAGTATTATATTATTATGTGTGACTTGGTACAAATAACGTTCTATCTAAAATGCTGCGTACACTTCCTACCTAACTCTTAACGTATGCAGAACGCTAATTTTCATATTAATTATCCATTTCGTATTCAAAATAAATATATAACACTAGCTGCGCCGTGTGACGTTTCTTGTTGTGATCTTCTTTTGTGAAGTTTCTTGACCGCCTCCTTGGTACAGTGGTAAACGCGTGAGCGTAGAACCGAGAGGACCTGGGTTCGATTCCCGGTGAGGACAATAAAAAAAAAATGTGTCGGTCTGGCAGGACACAGAAGGCTGACCACCTACATGTCCATAAAGAAAATCGATCAGTGAAACAGATGTATATCATCTGCCCCATACCCCAGTAGGGGACACGGGACTTCACTTAGCTGCGCCGTGCGGTATCCACCCGTGGACGAACCCACAAGCATTAACAAGTACTTATATAGATCATGTCTTAATAATTCATATGCATAAGCTACATTAAAGTTTCATTAAAATCCATTTAGCAGTTTTTACATGACAGAGTAACAAACATTCATTCATAACAAACTTTCGCGCTTATAATATTAGGACAATTAAAGTTTTTACCCCTTACTTCCAGTCCCACATAGCATTTTAGTATTAAACTCATATCATCCCCAACTTATATAGATGACAATCCATGTAAAATCTGTATTAACTTCTATAGAATAAGCGAACCATTGAATGGTTCAAAAATAGGTATGAGTAGAGTTTTTGTATATCCACTACGTCTTCATAATTTAGCTTGGTTTGCGCAGACGGTAGTTAATGCCATCAATATGTTTACCTATTATTAAGAACACTAACAGTATTCCCTAGTAACGGGCCCCATCTGTTTTAAGTTTTTCTAGAAATGACGTATTGTTATACGTTTCATGGTTAACGGAAATATTTTCGATACTCCATTAATTACAATGCATCTAATAAAACACACAAAACATAAAAAAGATATATTACACCACATTGCTTATAAATTATTATTCACATTTTTATAATTTCACCTAAATCTGTTCGAGCTACTTCATAAATTCATCATATAATGTACTTCTTAGACAAACATTTCGATATCACATATTTAGTTACGCACATATTCACGAAATACTTTCTTTTATTTTCTTAATACCTAAATAACTACCTATCCTGATAACTCGAATTGAAGCTCTTAGTCATACTGTTGTGAACATAGTACAATGTTTTCTTAGTTCCAAATAGCGTTTGCCAAATAATTAGTTGATCGGCAAGCTAACGTGCAGATGTTTGCCAATTTTCTTCTGTACGCATTTTAATTGCACCCATCATCAAATGCATTTACTTGACAGCACTCAAAGCGAAAATCATTCGAAGTTTACTCTGATCCTTTCAGTATTTGGTTATAATATCATTCGAATTCAGCATTGCTTTGGTTTGCAGTGCTAAAATTGTATTTTCTTGTATTTGATTTTAAGCGGGTATGATATATTTAGAAATTTAAGAATTTTTAATGGATCTTAAACGCGATTTTTTCATTATAAATATGAATAATTTCAACCCATCGTTTTGAACGCTACAGCGAGGGTGGTCATGGGGATACAATGCGTCGGGTCAAATAACAAAAATAATAAGTCACTTTTTAATTTCTTTAAAAGTTAATATCGAAGCGATGAAATTGTAGATTCTTCAAAATGCATCGATTAATTTTACGCAGAAAATCTGACATTAAAATATTGAATTGTAATCGTAACACCCGGTTTCAACATTGGTTTTCAATAATTACGGTAATTTTAGATTATATGGAGAATCATTTCAGTAATTCCATTATGTGGAACACGTTAAATCCAATGCTTCACCGGATTCCGGTTGGGCGCCAGAACTATATAAGACGTCTATAAAGTGCATCTAAATATTAATGACAACGAAACTATTAAACGCACAACTAATTGTTGACTCATTAGAATCGCTTGCCAAGGGATAGGAATGATTGTAATGGAAGCTTATTACTAATGCATGAATACGTTAATGAATTTGAGTTTATAATATGAGAAGAATGATGTTAAAGTCTGAAGAAATGTGAAATGGAAAAATGGACTTACCGTTATATATGGCAGAATAATATAAAAAAAGTTTTCGAAGTAAGTTCATGCAGTGCCAAATACACCCCACGTTTGGATAACTTGCAGATAAACTTTTCCACCGCTGGTTTTCATCGGTTTCGAGTAGGTACGGCTGGCTCGCTAACAGTTCTTTTTGAATTTTTTCAACTTTCTGGCAACTAATTTTCTCATGCTGTTTGTTATGAGAGACACGAATCATTTAGTTATACTCAAGTGATTCCAATAGCATTAATTCAAAACTTGTATCAATGGTCGGTAGAAACTAATTTCCAATATGCTCATATTTATTGTTCACACTCTGTAGACTGGCTGTAGACTTCACAATAAATATGCTGAAGATGTATGTTTTCCCTAAGTCTAAATAAATGAAAGTTTGTGGTCCATCAGCTTGTCCAACAAATTGGTTAGATTTAATGTAATTTGTATTTTCTTTATTCTCCAAAACATAAAAATAAGATTATAATGTATTTTGTTTACATGTGGTGTTTACCTACAAGAAATTGTACACTTTGCATTATGATTGATAAGATGTATACTTGTTTGTGTGTGTAACAATTACTAGTAAACCCTTTAATAAACAAATGAATATATGTAATATAAATTTATCTGTCAGGTGTAGACAAAGAGATTTAAAACAATCGATTTACAGTTCTCATCCATCCTCGGTGACAATTAAAACTATTATCGAAGCCATTATCAATATTAAAACCTTTAGCAGCAAGATTTAAAGCTTCTTATCATTCAATTTTGACGTTCATTTTTTCATAAACATAACGATTAAATCTTAAGCGCTAAAGCGCAGATATATGCAGGGATTAAATTCTTTGAATGAATTATATGAATCTAATGAATGAGTGAAATAAAAAAAATGCATGTTTGAATGAAAAACTAACATACCGGCATATATACATACGTTAACTATATAGTAGATTTGATTACGCAAACCTTTTACATTAATGTGCTTGCTCTAAGTCTATTTTAACTAACCAAATAATACCCAATTAATGTCCGATCTGATTACGAGCCAACTCGTTACTAAATTCTATTGCAAATTTACATTATTATCGACAAAAATCTGTACAGTCACACCCATTCAATTTCCTTTGACTTGTTTCCCTGTTCATTTAAATGAATTACAAATGGTGTACTTACTTACTTACTTACTCATCTGGCGCAGTGACCCCAATGTGGGTCTTGGCCTCCAACAACAAAAGACGCCATTTATCCCGGCACGGAACGATGTTTGACCAATCACTTCTGCGCAGTGCCACTAAATCGTTGGTTACTTGGTCCGCCCAACGGTACTTGGGGCGGCCAACGGACAAATGGTGTAGGTACCTGAATTATCTGTGGTATCAATTAGCGCGAATTGATTTATGCAGAATGTATTATTTTGTACGTGGCTGCATACTTGTGCCAAAATGTTTTCCGTTGTGTTTGGCGAGTATCCTTCCTCGAACTTGGCACGTTGGTGTTTACCAAAATAAAATGTTGCCTTACTTTTTACGCGTCCGTCAAAAGTGACACTTCCTTGTTCAATGGTATCCAATGAATACGGAATTTGATGTCACATGCTTCGGTGATCGTCATTGACTCGAAAAATTGATGTTATCATTGATCAAAATGTTGTTAAGAACTGAGGTTGTAGTTGGACAGAAAATGTCTATTTGAAATGAAAAGTAAAGTATTATGTATATTTCATTTAATAGTAGAAGAGAAACCCACACGCAAACTCAAACTTTTTGGTCATTGGTTTGCTTGGACATTATTATTTATTTTAGTATTTAATTATTTATTTATAACTATAATTTTAATTAAAATTAATTGTGTGTGTATGTGTGCAGGAGTGGCTCAGTAGTGAGACTCGACTAGACCTCGGACTTCAAAATCGATAAGTCGGGGTTCGAGACCGGGCGAGCGTGCAGGAAATAAATTAACTTTTCAATTTATCTGCACATGTGAATAACATCACCACTGCTTAAAACGGTGAAGGAAAACATCGTCACCGTCATGTCCAAGAATCAAAAGTACATACTACACTACATGTGTCATCTGCCAACCAGCATTGGCCGGCGTGGTGGATTTTGGCCTGAACCCTCATAGGAGGCCTGTGTCCCAGCAGTGAGAACATAATATATGGGCTGGGAAGATTAATTTGTACATTATATGACATGATGATGATGATGATTAATTTGTACACTATATAACATCTCATTTCAATTTATAAATAACATATGTGAAACCTTAATTTAGTCATTCAGTAGGCAGGTACATAAGCCGTACGTAAGTCGTCAATATTTACAATCATTAGTTTCCATCTGTCAGGTCAACTCGTCTTGCTAATATCTTTCAAAAATAAATTCAAGATGGAGTTTTAAAGAACACCAAACAAAAGACCCATCTATCCAAAAACCAACGACCGTCGCTCACTTTAGGCAGAGCGGTATCTAGGGGGAATCAGCAGAATACACAAAAAATAAACAGTTCACTCCTACACACACAATAAGATTTATAGTCACCGATAAAAATACCACGTTGGTTCTTTCAAGTCGCCATCGTTCTAAATCTATACGATATACGTTGTTACGTACGTAAATAAATAAACAATGCCTCTGTTCACAGTTAACGCTGTGCAAACAGAAATTACTACATATTAATAGCCGTTTGTGATCCCGATGCGATTTCAGTACGATAATGTTATGCGGATAAACGTGTCAATCCGCGCGCGCAACGCAAGACATGTTTGCAAAATTCATTATTAATTTTCTCCTCGTTTTGAGCGGGTTTTCTAAGTTTTGTACAGGTTATATTAGTTTATAATATTGTGCTCTCTGTGTATAAAATCAATTCCATCTGCATCGGGTTGGTATGATTCTGTTTATAAAATAATCTCAAAAGAATGTTCTGGAATGTTTAATCATCAGTTATTATTAACAGTAGGGCAATCTATAATTATTAAAAAAATGTTCAGTTAGGATAATTATAGTCAAGTAATATAATAGCTCACTCACTTCAAAACATGCCCACTAATACCTACAACTCTAAAAGATTACATTAAGACTTCATTGGAATTATCATTTCAGAATTTTTTATTCATTGTTGATATAATATTACGTTCTAGATTTTCTCATGATTGTAACCTGTCAATAAATTGTTACTTGTAACATACGGCTAACGATTTACTGTATTATTTTGCACTAAATTATAATCTATCAACGTTCAATCGGTAAAATTGTCAAATTGGCATTCAATATGATAGAATAGGTTGAATATTACACAGAAATATGATCCTCACGATATAACTACGTAACTAGTATTCGCATTATAGTTTATATAAAAAATGCGTTAAATTGCAACCGAATCAGATCACAATTTGTTGATAGAATATAATCTCCCAATTAGATTATAATCCATCGGTTTTTACAATCTTACGTCAACATGTTGTATAGGTATTCTCTTCAAATTCTAACCATATTTTCTATTAAATCTATTCCAGATTCCAAATATGTTCCAATTTCAATTCACAAATATAATTGGAATTTATTTGAAACAGAAACACATGAAAACACTTCAAAGCGAACAATAAAATAAAATATCTCAGTATGGACCATTTTATCGTTCCATAGTTAAATGTTTTGGCTTTAATAATATATCGGGAATTAATTACATGTCGTAAAACAGTCTAGTCGGATTCAAGGGCCATATTTATAGCATCGTAACCGTAGGTAATAAACACCCGGTGCCGTTTTGGAGAATTTAACTCTATTTTTGGAAGGATAATTTTGTACCACAATCCTGTGTATATATATCGTGTAAAAGCAACATTCCATTTGCTATTCAAATAATAAACGTTCTTTTGATACAAAATTTTATATTATGTCTAGAACAATTTATTTTCAACCGATGTCCGTGATGCGATTATTGTTATTATTGATAGGGAATTGTATTATAATAGTAAGTAATAAGTATTATTGAATTGTATTAATAGCTTCTTGTTATTATGTAGACGAAAATCGAAAATACTTCATTATTGTGTAGTCCATTATTTCAAAAACTTCACTGTAAAAAGATCTATCGTAATAGTAGATAGATACCGCAACAATTTATAAAATGTATTTTTAATCAACAACGCAGTTTTAGAGTATTTTTCTCATAACGCCCTGCAATGTCAATGCTTTCATCTATATTCTTCTGTTCCAGATTGTACGAATTATTTAGCGCAGCCAGCAATGAAAAATGGCAAGCCTGCGGATCCCGCGTATGATATTGATGTCGCAAGTGAGTACTTTAAACTTTCTATTTATGTTTGATTCAATGTTAACCGAAATTTGATAACAACTTATATCTTTTAATCTTCGAAATTATATTATTCTGGAGTAACGTGAGTTTTTGTTTGAAATATTTTTGTGTTACATAAATCTGACCCACAAGTACTATTGCTTTAATATAATGTTTCTAATTTAAAATAATAAAATCGGATTTACTCTATATATATTAATTATCTTTTATCTTAGTCATTACCTATGTGATTCTGTATGTGGGAGTCGAGCACGGTTCGGCATGAATTAGGACAGCTTCCATCGGGGAAGTACCACACCCCCACAGAAAACCGTCGTGAAATAATAGCATGTTATTGTGTTTCGTACGGTGAGTGGGGGAGCCGGGGGCCCATATCCTTTTCCTTACTCTTCCCAGTCCTTTCCTATATTCCTGTCGTCAATCCTTCCTGAAAGTCGGCAATCCAGAGGCGTAAGGTCTGCAATTTGACCTTAGGTCTAAAACTTCAGCTCCATTGCCTGCTATAATATAAAAAAAGGGAGTTTGACATTTCTTTCAGTGCCTATTAATGGTAAATATATAAATTATAATTTGGTGGCAGGATTCTCAGTATCTGATTCATCTCTATTATGTTGTCATGGAAACTTATTCAATATTTAAGAGGTCTTAAAATTCTCTTAAAATTTAACTACCTGCTAGCCCCGGCTCCACCCGGATTGTTTTTTTTAACTTTTATATTAAGTAAAAAGAAATCTTAATGCGTCGTGGAACTTCTTAGTACGTATCCATATACTTACACTATATACTTGATAATATTTATATAGTGTCTATACATACGCTATATAAATATAATCAAATTAATCGTGTCAACTTTTATTACTAAATGACTATCTATTTTTTTTTTCAACATAGTCAAAATCTTGGGATAAGCATCTTCATAAGTAAAGAGAAAAAAGGTTTAATGCAAATGACTGCACTTTCACGAATTCGTATTCTTTTGCCAAAGTGACAGAGTAGGTGGTATGTATAGTGCATAATCACTCTAATGGCGAGGTAGAATTAAAAATGGCGGCGCCTCGAGCTACGCCATAATTGCTTTTGCAGAGCTGATTTACTTAAAACAGAATTATGATATTCATCGTGCTGATACAAACACGTAACAGATTATATTTTGGCGGGAACTGGTTAATTGATTTGTTACTGTTAGGAAACTAAAAATGTATTTCTGCATATAATATATTTAATACCATTCATGATGATCCATGGAATGATATCCCATTTCATGTATCAAGATAATATGATATGAAAAACATGAAAAATCAAATATACCCACATTTTGGCTCAAACACAACTTTGTTCACAGATTACGTAAGGACAATGATATCATTCGGAATTATAAGCTTGTTTGTCATGGCGATGGGGTGCGGCTTCTCTATGTATACCTTTCGCAACCCCAGGTATATGTTCAAGCGACTTGCTGCAGGCATACACTTCATTAGCAGTAAGTATACATACGAGTATACCTACACGTCCTGTAATTGTTATCTCACAGTTTAGGATAAGAAAAGTGAGGGAAATAATATCTCCATTGGGAAATGGTCCTTAGGAATAGTCTGATGGATATTGATTACAAAATTTTAAAGATATACGCGTAACCAAGTTTTCGAAGTATTTGAAACTAAAAATGAAATAATATCAGCAGAAATCAATCGATTTTTACTCGATGTAAAGGAATTCAAAGCACTTCAGAATATAAAAACAAATAATTCCAAATTCACACAATAGATAGAGTAAATTTTCTTACGTTTTATAAAATACATAATCACAAATTCTTTGTTTAAAAAAAAAAATAATATTGCTAAGCTCGCGTGTGTACAATGCGTGAAATTACTACCGCGCCTTTTATTTAGTGAAAAGCAGCCCCTGAGAGCCATTTCTCTTTAAATTAGATTACTTGTTTTACACACCAAATTTACCCCGAAAATATATGAATTTTCCGCGCCTTTAATTCGCTTGTGAGTTGTAAATAACGTTATGCAATTCATTTATAACAACAAGAAAACAACCTTTGTTATTTTTGGCCGTATCCTATATAACCACGAATAAATGGCGCTCAGGTGTCTCATTTCAATAACATATTGTATAAACATTAATCTTAATGTTAAATTAAATTATAAATGCATTCGCAAATATATTGCAAACAATTACGTCGATAAAGCATTTCTGTTTGCTTTTAACGATACCAATAATTTGCTATTTTGTGTCATAGTTTTAATTAAGCATCACTATCATCCTTTAGAATAAATAAATAACAATGTAGTAGAGAGAGAGAGTAGATCTTCATTCTTGTTTTTGCTCAGTAATGAATAGGCCATTAACATTTTCTATCAGTCTATGCTAGAAAATGACTGTAGTCAATGTAAAAAGCAAAGTATGATTTATTAAACATACATTATGTTCTATTATATATCTGATAACCTGAATTTTGTTATAATACTTCGCTTTTAACCTGTGAATGCATAAGTAAAATACGTTTTAACACAACGTAGGTAATGTCTACACCCAAACTTTCCCATTGTATAATCTTTGGCAGTGTGAGAGCCAGCAAACATTGATTTATTTTCATTATTAAATTTAATAAAACTCGTTCGTTCACTCGCTCGCTTACAAACAACTAGGATTAAATTTGATACAGTTTTCATAGGATTAAAATTTTCAGCTTCATGCACATTTGTTGTGGTGCAAGTAACAATGTCATCTGTGGACCACATGAAGAAAAATGTCAAATATATTTATCCAGAACGTGCCTACCATTAGTAAGTAATAAAACGAATTGCATATTTTTTGAGGTTTATAATTATTATATGATTGAATTTCTAAAATATTTTAGCTTATAAATTATCCCATAATGCATGATTGAGCTAATTTAATTACAGTTTAGAATATCTTATGTCTAATTGAATTAATCATATTGAATTGATAATGCTATTAGTGGATATTATTCTCTGATGAGCACTATGTATAAAGAAACAATAGGATATGCATTTAAGTGTTATTTTTTTATTTTCATGCCTACATAATACAAAACTGTTAAAGTACCCTGATAATTATAAATGAATTAAATTTGCACATAATTAATGCAATATATTATCAAATATAAGTAAATATCAATTTAATTCAACACACCTTTAACTTTTCTTAAATATCTTTGTTATTGTTAATAACCATTTTGTTTATTTCTAGCTTCCACGTCAGTTACTTTTTAGCGTGGTTCGTCGTGCTTGTAAACTTCTTCGCTGCGGCCTCTTTCCTGTGGTACTCCCGCAAAAGGAAAGGCGACAAGGCGGCCACCGACGAGCTTGCTATGGCGGACGAACCGACCATCATAGGTCGATGACCTTTCAGGCTTCCACACAGGCGACCAGCCAGGTCCAAAGGACACTTCCACGAGTCTCCACTGAACAGTGCTCAAATGACCAAAGCTAAAACAATATTCGAAAGTCTTCCAAATACGCTAGATGTTAAAACATTCAAGAGCCTAACGCTCTCAACGGAACTTACCTTTAATTTTTTCAATTTTAGATTTCTTTGTTAATCTTATAAGCGTTCAATCGCCATTCGCTTGCATGTGGTTTTATTATGTTGATATTGTGGTTATGACTTATAGGATTAACGAAGTATATTAGCTTTATGTCTATTTATTTAAGTAAATATGATTAGTATTTAAGTAAGACTAGGACTGTGCGTCCAATCTTTTATTTCATTTCCAACGTATTTGCTCATGCTATTTGTATTGCAACACTCATTTATAATCTTATCTATTACATATATTTCAGATTTTATGGAGCCCTAAATGAAAATCTAAAAGAATATATTGAAACTCTTCATTTTAACTAAGGATAAAATAAATTCAAAGAGTTATTCTTCATATCGATAGAAACATATTATTATTAAGGCGAAATAATACTGCCTTTTTGAAATTGCTAATTGTGCTGTACAATTGTAATATACGATACGAGTACAAACAGTTTAATTTTAGAGTGTATTTAATAAACTAATTTTAATGCTAATCCATAAAAATCGTATGTAAAAATCTTGTTTGGGTGAGTGACAACAAAATTATAAAAAAGTGAAAAGGTAAAATAACATTAAAATATTTTGACATAAAAGACCAATTTCTTGTTTTCTTTAACGACGGTAATTATCTAATACTACAATAATTTCTATTATTAAATTTTGACCATAACTTACTTAGGTTATCATCTAAATGTGTGAATCCAAAAATATATTGAATTTTGAAGGATACGTATAAAATTTGAAACAACCATGCAAAACAGAATAGAAATTGGTTCAAATAATCTTACTTTCATTTAGAAGGATTTTATCTACGGAGCAGTCACATATATCTACACACTAACCTAAGCAATTGTTCATAAAATCTATAACAAATACCCTTTTCTGTAAAGTGCTACTTTCGCTTGTGTAATAAGTAACCTTGATGTGAAGGCCACTGCAGGGAATGTGTATCTTAGCCCTTGTATGTCCAACGTCACAAGATTGTACCGTCGACGGGGAATTTCTATTTTAAAGTGAAATCAAACTCTCAGTCTATGAAATGCTAAAACTTTTCTCTTATATAAAAATACCATCGCGGATTCACACTCAATTAGATCTCTTGTTATCGTACTTATTTGTTCTAGTCAACTAGTAATACTCCTATAAACTTATGCACTGAAACTTTATTTGCTGTGCCTTGAACTTACTTTTTTGCCAAATTTAATGTTAAGATATTTACGTAAGATTGTAACTGTTATCTTTAATCAATCTATTTACATTTACTATTATATATTCAACATTTTATTGTTATATAAAAGACCACTGTTTATATAAATATTCAAATTACGCCTTAAATTAATTTTAGTAGCAGATTAGGAAGGTTTCTTTTTATGCATTCTTATGGATATTGTAAGTATGGGGATTCAGACGATAAATTATTTTCACTAGGATAGTATAGTTTTTCAAAGAACCTATAATAATTTGTTTTATTTGCGATTTTTCTTTCAAACTGATTAATATCGCCATAAAAAGTATCTTCACAATCGTCGGTAGTTTTGTCGTCTGCAGTTTACATTTGCGATATTTTTTTTTTTTATTCTATTGAATAAGTGAAGTTATTCAAACATTCAATCACTCTTCTAATAGTCATTTATGTACAATTTTATTGCCTGGAACTCCATATACTCACACGAAATACCTGTTGGAAAACTTTTCACTCGTCCACTCTGAGTTATATATTATTCCATGTTTGTATTGTGTAATGTCTTTCACATGTTTGGCCTATTGATTCAATAAAAATCTTCATATAATACATTGTTTTATTCTCTTATGCTGTTGCAATACTAGTTATATTATGTACAATGTATAAGACAAGCTCGCAGTGTTATAACGATTTATAAAATGATACAGTCAAAGTATATTATTCTTATTGTTAAAGATAAGTCACATCTGAGCTCTTTACACAGAAACTCACAGCTTCATACATGTTATATCGGTACAATATTGCTTGAGGCATTGATGCTTTGTAAAGATTATTGTAATACTAGCTTTCCACCCGCCGCTTCGCCCGCGTATAATTCGGTTATATCACTTAGTCTTTCCCAAGGTTAAGAGTATTTGTCAAAATTGATTAAGTGGTTTAGGCGTGAAAGAATCTTACATGATGAACTTCTATACAAACTTTCATCCCCTATTCAACCCCTTCTACCATTTTCTTCGCAATAAAAGGCATCATGTGTCCTTTCCTAAGTTCAGTTCTATCTTCATACCAAATTTCATCAAAATCCGTTCACTGATTTAGGCGTAAAATCGTAACAGACAGACAGACAGAGTTACTTTCGCAGATATTAGTAGGGATAGATAGTTCTGCCAGGGAAGTTTTAATCTACGAGTTAAAAATATTTGGAATCATTGATGTACAGTATACTCATCTGTTGAAGTAGGTTAATACAATTGTTTACACTTTCTATTGTAATGTTATCTCGGCCACTACATTAGTAACTACAAACATACCAAAAGAAATAACGAGAATACCTGTGTTAATCGTCGGTCCATCTCGTTAAAAGAGTCACAGTGCAATGAGAACTTAATGACATTGTCTTAAGGTAGAAAGTCGCAAATTATATCGAGAGTGAAAAATGTCGTATTAACTTTTCCCCGGTAGCTATTTACAGACACGCATTGTCGAGAGTCTGGCATCTGCCCAGAACTGGGTTGTGCCCACCAGCCTTTAAAAAGGTTAGTGTCCTACAATTTTTTAAAGTAAAAAAAACATCTTAGATTTTGTATGAATGATTGAAAGTTTTAACCTAGGGAAAATATGAAAGTAACTATAAGATATCAGGAGTTCACCTCCTATATCTATATTTTTATCTACAAACTATTGTAGCACAGTAATTATTTAAAAAAAATGTGTGTGTGTGATTCACTCACGATAGAAGTGAAACTTCAGTAAATCGACAAAAGAATGAGATGAATATATGTAATATATAAAATAGCATGTATATTTCTGTCTCATTCTTTGCCAGCTTCATTCTACACATTTTTGTATTTGTGTCTCTTACCGTTGTTTTTTCCGTTGCATCAGGTTTGAAATCACAACGATTCTAAAGAAGTTTCACTTCAAAAAAATGTAACCGCCTTCACATAGCCAGTTAGTTATGGACTAAACTTAATTACTAAAAATTTTTATTTATTACTGAGTATGTTTAATACTAATAACATACAAATTTCTTAACTAGTCGATTGTCCCGTCTAGGGTTGACTCGCGATACCGCCTACAGATTTCGTGGCTTGTTTTAGTAAAAGAATTTTTAATATCGGGATTACTTTTTTTGATTACTTTACCTATTTATAATATCAGTATTGATAACCACGAAACAAATAAACTAAAAGTAAATTACTCAGGAAGATGTATGCAAACAAAAATCTTAATCGAAACATTATTCTGCAGCCAGTCATTATAAATTCATGTCTTCAACAGTTCCTCTGTTACTCCTGGGTCGAATTAAATGCCCTAAGTGCAAATGCTTTGAATTTCAGATTTACATTCAAGGTTTTACTTACAATAAACCTAGGCACTAAGCCGGAACATCGCATCGCACGACAGCCCGGAAGGAAGGGCGCGATAAGAAAGGTTTATGGAGGATTATATTATACGTATCTATGTATACTTAACTTCGCTTTAATTTCTTTGACCTTCGCCTTTTTGCTGAAGGGATGAGTAAATTAGCTTAAGGTTAATTCCTGGTAGAAGTTTCTGGAACATGATTAAGCTCGCTCCATTTAGTAATAGATATATTTGTGCTAATTAATTTTAATAGGTTTCTTGTGGATTGTGTAAGCTTTTTTTTATGGCGTTTTAACTGACATTGAAAAAAGGAGGTGGTTATCAATTCAACTTTATTTATGTTTTTGCTTTGTTGTCTCAGAATATTTTGGTGTCATATAAGGAGAACTTTTTTGAAATCTAGTGTGTTGTTTTTAAATTGATAATTCTGAAAATAAGATGGTGGTTTATCGTTTAGTTTTTCTCTCTATAAGTAAAAACATATCTTATATATAAAATTCTCGTGTCACAATGTTAGTCTCTATACTCCTCCGAAACGGCTTGACCGATTCCTCTGAAATTTGGTAAGCATATTGGGTAGGTCTGAGAATCGGCTAACATCTATTTTTCTTACCTCTAAACGATAAGAGTAAGGCAGAACAGCGTTTGCCGGGTGCAGCTAGTAATATATAAAAGTCGTCAATTCAAAACTGAATGATAGTAAGATCCAAATAATTTTAAATCTTCAAGAATTTATACAAAAGATTAACCTTGGGCGTTGAGTTTTATGTTTTCCTCAAGAGTAAATTTTATTCAACATAACGATTCTAAATGACTGTCATAACTTTTGTCGTTCCCTATTTGGACACTGGCCATAGAAAATCCGCTTCTGATGGCATGTGTTACATACACTTATCATGGTTATATGACAAGTAAGATAATAATGTATGCATATTTTCATCAAAATTCATTAGTCGATTTTATCATTATGATACATTACATATTTTCTCAAATTCCGTTGGTAATAATAAATTGAGATATGGATGTTAAATGTCCAATTGATTTTATTTTATAATCGGTTTTATTATAACATAGACTTGCTCTTAACATGGTGTGCTTTTAAATCTTATTTATTCGGCTAGATGAAATACAGGCACGGAACAATTAAAACCCTTTGTTGCATTATACGATTGTCATGTCACTCACTAAGTGCATTACAACATTATTACATCAGAGATCAAAGCGAAACTGACAGTGATTTACGATAGCTGAACAAAGAACTCATTAGCAGCTAAATATCAGTTTGCAAACAAAGGATTTTTGTTGTATACAATAACATAGTTCCACAACATCTTATAATTCTCAGGCATAATTATTAGGCATACGTTTCTGTCAGTAGACGGCTATAGTTATTTTTACAAACAGGACAGACGTTTTAATGTCCCGCTGGCAAGATGTGCGTCTTGCTCGTGCCAATTGAGGAATTGATGTATTCCTAACGTCAGATTGCTGTTTTGCGGTGAATTGTTCACTGGGTATACGCTATCAAAGGAATCTCCACTTGACGTTGAGCCGAAACTGTCCATGAAATTGAATTCATTAACCTCAATATTTCCTTTAATCTTTGAGGGAAGGCGGCGGAAATTATTTTCGTTTAATGAAGTGTTTCATCAACGTTATTTATGTTTATTTTCAAACGAATTTTTAAAAATCGCAAGAGCATTTGTGGCAATTTTTGAAAGTAATACAAGTTTGGCTGTAATTCAATACAACCCCATCACATAGTAAATAGTCATATTTGTAGGTCAATTTGCTTAGTGCATAAAAACAAGAAGTCCCTATTCCCTATGTTATAATTAAAAGTTGTAAGATTTTCCTGTTGATCGAATAAATGAGTTCTTTTTATTAAATCTCACGTGAAAATGATATAAATACTTTAATTTAAGTAGTTTTGATGTATACTTCAATAACGGAAATTGTTTTTACCTGTGGCAGCTGATTTCTACTGATCCCTACGAAAATTCAGATACAAAAAGTAATAAATCATAGAAACAGTGGGTCACTGTCAATGTTTATTGCGAAATGTTATAATAATAGTTTATCATTTTCAGTCTTTGCTGCTTTCGAATGCCACTAATGTTGATATTTTGGCGCATAAAATTTAAATGATTTTCATGTTCTTCTAATTGTTAAAAAATTTACAAATTTAACAAAATGATAGAGATTGTACAGAAAACCCAGAATGTATCAAAATGTGCATAAAACATCAAATACTTGATGAATAGAATCTTCGAATAAATTTCTAAAACGATTATAAACAATTCCTTCGACTCTCGGTCTAAAAAAACGTTCAAATGCATCGTTCAATACATTTGTTTACGCGTAACCATAGCAACGCTCACTAGTCTTTGCATGTTGTGCGCTGTTATTGTAATGGATTAAAATAATTTTTGATGAAACCTTAAACTCGGATCAATAAAAGCACTGTAATTTAACCGGATCACGCGATATGGCCGAGACGAAGGTATTCCTTGTTCCGTTTTTGTCCCTTTCAATCTAATTAATGTTATTTACGTGACATGCGACTATGGTCTATGGCGCAAACATGTTTGCTTTGCGAATATCGCTATTAGGCATCTTGTTATAGATTCATTGGGATGGTAAAGATATTTCGCGTGTGGGTGGTAATACTATATATATTATCTTTGTAACAATATGTGGAATGGTTTTTGTCTCGTTTAGCCGCAGTTTAACGTAAAGATGATGTCTTCTTGTATTGATCCATACTGATACTGGCCAACCTAATTGTTTTTTCTATCCAAAGCTAACTAAACTACATATAAACAATATTAAATTGCAAATGTAACACACATTTAATTACTCGTATAATGTTTTTGTCCATTCCGTCTGTTAGAATAGACTTTATGGTATATATGTACTTTGTATCACAAGAGAGGCCTTTGTACACTATATAATATAAATTTGACTACTCAATTATTGACTGATAATTTATAAAGATTAGTTTAGAAAAGAGTATACAATTATCATAATATTTTTTATCTTTTATTTAGACCAAACATTCTACAAAAGATGCTGAATCTGATGAAAGTGGTGAGTTTTCTTTACATGTATAAAAATATTGTTTGTTAGTCCACGCTTCCAAAAACTCTAAAAGTTTTGCATGGCTTGGGTTGATATGAAAGTTTGATACGATGTTCTATACAACCCACCTCAGAAGTTGATTTATCTACAATTCCTAATTTTCAATCGATGTAACCATAACGTAGGTACCACAAATTGTGGCACATTGCGACTATAGTATTATCTTATCTGTGTATGATCACCATTCACAGTAAAATGCGGCACGGTAATTATTGCAATGAAATTGTATTGGATTTATGAAACATCTACAAACCGCTACATAATCAGATTTAAGTTTTATTGACATTGTTCATTCAACATCATTGTAAGCGCTGTTTATTTGCGGTTAATTATTATTTGCTTGTTATTAATCGTACCAGACAAACAATGGAATTTCACTTAAACGTATTTTTTAAATGTTTCTTATCTAATAACGCATTATAACCTTCTTAACGATGTTTGTATGGCATTTGGCAGCTTATAAATTCATTTCAATCGAACCTTTTGAAACCCTTTGGTAGTTTATGCATTTAAGACAACATAAAATAATAATATTACGCACAACAATTACGAACAATAAAAAATAGTGTTCCAATATATAAAAAAAAAAAACACAAAGAGCAAACAAATATTAATATAAGTAAATTACAGGTAAAGAAGTATTTTCGTGTGTTTGATTTTACGCTAGTATTATTCATTTAGAAATTAAAGACTTTTAAACGTATTTTAAACGCGATTTATAAGACAATAATATGAAAGTAGTAATAAAGACGACGAACTCTATCTCATTTCGTATTAACAATACACTTTGTATTGCTTTTCCAATTAATTAGACAGCCTTGAAGCGGCTGACAGCTCCTGCGAGCAAATAGGCCGTGGAATATTAAAAACGGCCCCCATCGCAATAAACAGAGATGAATATTTACAAGCCTACAGAGATCTGTCGTTTGATCGCTACCAGTTACAGCTCAAGAACAACTTACTTCATAGAAGACTTGCCGAATATTATAAGTAAGTTTTATTGATATTTATCTACTTTTACTATTATCACTATTCCTTTCTATTTGTCTTTTTTTCCCTGAAAAAGAAAGGAAAAATGTATGCATTGTGGTCGGTGGTGATAAGTGGGGGCCTAGCGACCTAAAAGACAGGTTATTCAGGTAAGTACCTGGTTAAGATACCCGTCTCACACTTTTTTTATTTATTGTTGTATTAAAATGAAGTAATTATTTTTTATACTGTAAATTCAAATTGTGAGAAAATGAACTCATTTAATGTTATTGTCTTCGAAAAAAAAAATGCAATGATGTCTTGTGACGTTGATTTCTATTTTATAACATAACCGAGAAAATTAATTTAATTGCCTTTTTTTTTAATTGTTTGTATATTACACTAAACAAATAACATGTATTTTTTCAATTTGTGTTCATAGAAAACGAAAGCTGGACCACGTTTTAAAACCTTTAGAAGGAGCGGCAGACTTGGAAGAGAAGTACCAGCAAACTCTTTTTAGTTACGAAGAGTTGAAAGAAAAGGAAGAAAGAGAAATGCTTGATGTAAGGAAAACGAAGAATATGCACAATTTCCTTTGTTTAATTGTGTTTTAAATAAATCTTATTAATAAATAAAATTTCAGATAAAATCAAAATTACAAGCTGTGCAGGTGCAATACGGCGATAAATTAGAACATGCTGAAAAGAGTTTTAATACTCTGCAGCATTTGGAGAAAACCACAGGCACAGGTCTTATCTATTCAAAGAAGGGTAAACCAATCGCTGAGAAGGTAAGGCCTTTTGTTCTAGGTAATCTTTAAAAAATTTTATCCACACCATAAGTGTGATGGAAATTTCCTAACATATGCAGAAATAAAGTTTACAGTTAAATGCTTGAGCAAAATTGAGATACGGATTAAAACAAATAATGATTTAACGTTCCGTAGCCATTTTATCCACTTCTTTCGGAAGTCAAATTAATAAGGCCACATAGATTGTAAACGTCATTCGTTATCACACTTATATTACAAATGTGAAAGATTGTTTGTTTGGATGTTTGTCCGTTAATCACGCTGAAACCGCTCAACGGATTTTGATGATTTTGGTATGAGCTGACTTGGGTCGTAGGATACTTTTTATCTCGATTTAATGTTACCTTGGGATAAAACAGGAATCTTGATATCCGGGCGGAGCCGGGGCGAGCGTCTAGTTAACAATATATAAATGGATCTATAGAATCCGAGTAAATGTGCAATACAAATTCCACGTCGTACAACAAATTGTATAAGAAGAGCTATTTTTTTAGACGGTCGAGAGGTTTTTGACATTGCAAAGACGCAAAAGCGAGCAGGCTTCCGCTCTCTGCTTGCGTTACATCCGATGTAGAAATGCCGTCGCCGAGCTGGAGAGTTACGTTCGAAAGCTGGAGACCCTCGGTCCAGGGCTGTATGTGGCACAGTATGAACAACTGCACATTGACCATCAGAATTTTATGACTAAAATTGAAGGTAATTTAAGATCAATCACGTTTGATAACTTTGAGCTCGTTCTATAAGAGGAAGGTTTTAATTAAAGAGGTAATTATTTTTTATCAAAATTTAGTTACTATAATCCTATTTTCATATTTTTAACTACTCTAGAAGGTAATGAAAATAGTTATTTTCAAAAAAGAAATCTTACCGACGTTCATAGGAAGTGTGGTATCACTCCAGACTTTAAAATGAGCAAAGGAACAAAAGATAGCAATTTCCTATCTTACACAAAATCATACATAGAATCACGTCAATAAAGAGAGAACAAAACCAAAAATAAAACACTTGGAAACGTTGGTTAAATATATACTCTTAAATATATACACTCTTATGCTCTTCCCTACTCCTATCCTCTATTTTAACTTCTCTCAGTGCAACCGGTTGTCTGGAAGAAATCTCTATTTAGCGATAAGACTGCCATTTGTAATACGTCATCTAGGATAAGTCTCAATTTGTAATTTTTCCAGAGCAATGAAGTATAATAAATATCTAAACGTTTGTTCATAATTGTGTGAATAAAAATATCCTCTTCCCATGACGTCTCACATATATTTTCCAGAAAGGGAGGATGAATTGATTAAGAATCGTGCGAAATGCACTGAGCATAATCAAATGCTAGCTCACATCAGGGAGAAGATGCACCACACCGACGAAGTGATTGATTTCGCCGAGTGTGACCTCGGTGATGCTGAAATTGAGTTTTTGAGAGCTCGAGAGGATTTGGGACAAGTGAAGGTCGGACTTCTATCGTGATGAATATTATATTTACGAGTTTATATTAACTTAAGATGGAGGTAGAAAAGAATAGCTAAGTAATAAGAAAGAAAAATAAATAATTTATGGATTAAGATATTTATTAGTGTTTATAATATTTGTTGTGTTAATGAGTTTATTGGTAATAAAGTTAAATCGTTTTTAAAATCTACGTTGGTTAAAAAAGCTTATTACACAATAACCAAATACCTTTATGAATTAATTGAATGAAAGAATTAAGGCATGTTAATAAGGCGTGGAATGTTTGGCTCTAAATCAAAAATAGGACGGTTATTGGCAGTCAATAAATAATATCGGGTTTCTAGCCGATTTTTTCTATAGAAGCGACAAACCGAATCAGTCGCAGTTTAAAAAATGATAACTCATATATACTTTTGAAAGTTTTCATGAATTAAACATTTTTAAAGCTTAGTTTAGCATTATTGTGCTTTATTATATACTAGACGCTCGTTCCGGCTCCTCCCGGATATCAAGATTGCTGTTTTATCCTGAGAAAGAATCTAATCGGGATAAAAAGTATCCCATCATCCAAATTTTATCATATTCTGGTCAGTAGTTTCAGTGTGGTTGACGGATAAACATCCAAATAAGAAAACTTTCACATTTATTATATTAGTGTGATTTTCAATACAATAATTTTACAATAAATCATTTATTGTCAGCGTTATAAAAGCGATATAAAATTATTTGAAAAACGATCAATGGAAACAGCAATTATTTTTGCCGTTTCTGTCTTTAAAAATTCATTATATAAAAAACAAACAATAACGTACCCACATATGACTTAATTATTCACAAGACGTAGTACGAAATGTATACATTTTCTATGAATTTAGAGTCGCCGCGACAAACTGCGCTGGTCGCTGCAAGGGGAGCGAATGAAAGCTGGTTTGCTAACGAGAAAAGACCTCTTGCGTGACTACCAAAATGCTACTGATGAGGTAAATCCACGATACACACGATATCAATTTTATGGCGTATTTAAATCAACCATGTCGTTTATTGACAAATTGTTTGTATCAAATTTATTGATGGGAAAAAATGGTAATAAAAAGAATCAGGATTATAATAAAACGGAATAAATATGCATCCTAAAATAGGAGAGGAGGTATATAATTTGATATTATAGTAGTATAGAATTTGATATCATCAAATGTAATTTTTTCTTATTTACAGTTCATGGAATGAAGTAAATTATTTATTTTTTATAAAAGACAAACCTGGTAACTCGAAATAATATCAATTTAAATAATTCATATTTGCTTTTATTGCCTTATCAGAAATAATAAATTATCGAGGACAGAATCAGAATGAAACTTTGTGATTATTGTGTCGCAAAACAAATCAGTAATGTACATTTATTGCCCTTATTTTTATCAGGTCGACCAACTTAGAGAAAGAAAAGACAAGCTGCAGGATCAAGTAAAAGAAATCACAAAGCAAGTCAGAGCAGCGCGAAAACGTATGCTGATTCATCACACGGCCAGTGAACACACTGATAACAGGGAGACTCCATCGACCTCACCAATTAAATAGTAAAAGGCCCACATATTAACGAAAAAGCAAAGTTAAGTCAATTTCAGATCCAACAACGAAATTCTAGCATCCAATATTGAACATTACACATACGAAAATTGCTGAGCCCGACAGTTGTGTGTAAGATTATAGATATTATGGATGACAGACGGCCTAATAAACTGTATTTCTGCCTGATGTAGCCGCATAAATATTTGATCGCTGTCATACATATTTCTAGTGAGAATTTCTTCTTCTAATTTTTTTGGTTACGAAACATTAAATCCCCAACGCTCGTTTGGACGTAAGATAGTGCTTATAGCTCAACTCATTTCTTGAATACTGATGGCATATGTGTTAAATAATATATATTTTTAGAACAATACAATTGTGACTGGAAATTACACAATACAAATAAAAATCATTGTTATTTTTACTGTTTTTCAATAGTATTTGGTTCACGATTCACCTCCGTTTCACAGAGTTTATCCGATTCTGTTTTATCTACAACTTCCTTGATAATTGGGCCGTGTTTCCAGTCAGATGGATAACCCAGTTTTCTTACATCATCCCACCACTGCTGTTTTCCTTTCGCTAACAAAGCATAAACGATATTGCTTATCATCATTATGAGAAAGCATATCCAAAACGCTCTGCGCCATTGAACTAGTGTTGACTGAAAATGAATTATAATATATTATATAATAACTATAACATTTCATTTATCTATGAGGGTTCTGGACCGCCTCCTTGGCACAGTGGTAACGCGTGAGCGTAGAACCGAGAGGTCCTGGGTTCAAATCCCGGTGGGGACGCACAAAAAAAAGATGTCTCGGTCTGGCAGGACACAGAAGGCTGATCACCTACTTGTCCGTAAAGAAAATCGATCAGTGAAACAGATGAACATCATCTGCCCCATACCCCAGTAGGGGACACGGGACTTCACTTTTTATGAGGGTTCAGGCTTAATACAGCACGTTGGCCCAGTGCGGATTGGCAGATGCCTATGTTTCATTCTTGGACATGCCAGTTTCCTCGCAATCATGTTTTCCTTCACCATTTTGAACAGTGGTTATATTATTAAGGTGCATATACATTAAAATCAATTTATATCTAGCACGCTCAATGGCATTGTTTGCCTGGTTTTTTGACCCTTCAACTTTTCGATTGAAGACCGAGGGACCACTGCACCTCCACTGGTATATCAATGGTAATTTTTGTATTTTTTTTTTCGAAAATTAATGCGACCCTAAATTTCTCTCCACTATCTTATCTTCAATATTCAGCTATATATATATCTCTCATATATTTCATCATATTATGTTTCGTAAAGGTACAGATAGCAGTGAAAACATGTTTAAAATTTAATAAATAGGTATATACTAATACTAATAGGTATATATAATAATAATACTTACATCGGGGGTAAGTAATCCGATCAAGTAGGGTGAGATGATACCGCAAAGAGTGGTGAAGGTGTTGATAAAAGCGGTAACCGAACCCGCATAGTTTGGGGCCACATCTAACGTGTTAACCTGGATATATATGAGATTGTTATATTATATGCATTTCTATCAAACAAATTTTATTATTAACTTTCTCGTTGGATTGTTAATAATTTGATATCCTACTAAACTAATATTATAAATGCCAAAATTTCTAAGGTGTTATGTGTGTGTGTTTGTTGCTCTTTCTCGCAAAAACTTCTGAACCGATTGCAATGATATTTGGTACGTAGACAGCTGGACAACTGGAATAACATATAGGCAACTTTTTATCCCGACATTCCTACGGGATACGGACTTACGCGGGTGAAACCGCGGGGAACAGCTAATATTTAATAATATTACAGATTTGTGTTATTACGAAATAATTATTATTGGCCATATTGTAGTAAAGTCTTTATACACATACTAGCTTACCCAGCAACCGCTATTGTGCCTTACTCTTATCATTTAGGGGTATGAAAAATAGACGTTGGCCGATTCTCAGACTTACCCGATAAGCACACAATTTTATGAGAATCGGTCCAGCCTTTTCGGACTCCCACAATAAAATGGTTTATTTTATTTAGTACCAAAAACATAAAATATACCTTCATTCCACTGACGTAAGCGCCCATTAATCCCATAGCTAAGATAAAACACGTTATTGCAGCCGTACGGTTGCAGCCCGAATACGATGCTAAAATAATGCATGTTGCTGGCAAAGCTGTTCCTGAAATGTTTCATAAAATTGTTAAACCTTACGTTGGTACTACACACGTGAAATTTTATAATATACTAGCTGACCTGGTAAACGCTATTCTGACATATTCTTATCATTTAGGGTTAAAAAATATAGATGTTTTCTAATACTCAGACCTACCCGATATGCGATCAAAATTTCATTTGAATCTATCCCCCCGTTTCAGAGGATTAAAATAACTAACATTGTGACACGAGAATTTTATAAATAAGGTTTAAGTATAAGGCAATAACAATAACTATAGCAATATCCAAATATTTCAGCTACAATATTGTGAATCATGAATGTCTATTGAACAGAGTATTTGTAAAAAGTTCGTAGTTGATTAGATTACGATTAATAATTTCACGTTAAAAATATCGCAAGAGCAAGCTATTTGTAGTGATACGCATAATTATTTTGTTGTACTAGATACCATTAACATTTAATATAGAAGATTAATTAGAAATATCTTACCAATTGTAGTGTATATAATTCTTCCGATCCGCACACTGTACCACTTCCTTTTAATACCATAATCGCAAGTGATACCAAACAGGAAAGAAAAAAACCACTTCGCTACGTAAGGCAGGCAAGTGAGAGCACCGGTGGTAGCAATATTAAATTTGAGAACATCATGCATATACTTGGGCAGATCTGATACCATTGTATAAAAACCCCAGTCGTGACCAATCTATATATAAATCAGATAATCATTGTCAAATAATTCCAACCTAGTTTCAGTATCAATACTTATATTGAGAAAAGTTTATGGCTATATTACGTTATGACATTAATTTCATCGAAGAGGTATGGAGTACATAACAATCTTATACCTTTAAACGAGCAATTCTTGTATATATATATATATATATATATATATATATATATATATATATATATATATATATATATATATATAATTGGAATCTCGGAATCGGCTCCAACGATTTTCATGAAATTTAGTATATTGGGGGTTTCGGGGGCGATAAATCGATCTAGCTAGGATTTTTTTTTTAGAAAATGTCATATTCATGTTTTATTCGTGTTTTTTTTCGTGACATCTATTGGTGAATAATAATACTATTTTGCTTCGTAGATAGCTGGACAACTGAAATAACACATAGGCACTTTTTATACCGATATTCCTACGGGATACGGTTACGCAGCACGCTTACGCGGTTTCAACCGCGGGTCACAGCTAGTATTCTTTTAAGAGCAGACGAAGTAGCGTGGGTCAGGTAATTTCTATTAAAACGAAAACTTTTATCAATGCATAATGAGTTTATATAACAAAGCAATAGGGTACTTTACATATTAAACGTATCCTTCCCTATCCTATCCTATTAATATTATATCGATACTAGCTTTTCGCCCGCGTAATCAAAGAAATTCCCGCGGGAATGCGATGTTTCACAGCGATAATAAATAACCTATGTCGCTCTGTAATCTTTGTACTATCTCCAAATACAAAAAAAAAACAGAATAGAATCGCCTACTGGTGAAGTGAAAGAAAGACAAAGAGATGTAAAATCCCTCTTTCGAATTTATAATATTAGTGGGGACTAAACGTAACGCAAAAACGGCTGGTCGGATCTGAAAATTTGATAAAGGGTACTTTACCCTTCTCTCAAAATTTGGAAAAGAAATAGAATATAGTCATGGTAAATACATAAGCCCTTTTTCACCCATGAAAGTGAGTGAAGCCATGGGCTGCAGCTAGTTGCGAATAATTTTTACAAACTCACCCCAGCAAATAACAGAGCCCAAGCAGCTGGTGATCTTAATATGGCCTTCCAAGGAACTGGGTCCTTCCGAGACGTCTCATCAGCTCGCGGTATAACTTTATTCAAATGTTCCAACTCTTCGTGAGAGATAAATGGATGTTGATTCGCTTCGTTGTAACAAAGAAGCGTCTAAAAACATAATTTAGTATTTGTGTTAAGATTCCAATGGAAAAGTTTAAATGTTGGCGAAAATGTTAAAGAAAACTTTTCACAATTTTGTTGAAATATATATAAGCATTGTCCTGTGTGGGTGTTGAGCTCGCTTGAGAACGAATTGGGCCAGACAGAAGATCGGCGTGAAATAGTAGCATGCGATTGTTACTGTGTTCGTTCAGTGGGTGGAGGAGCTGGAGGCCCGTATCCCTTTTGTTACCCCTCCCAGTCCGTTCCTTTATTCTCACAATATTTAAATACGTCTTTGTAAACGTTCATGGGCGGTGGTGGCTCCTTTGCCATTATAACAATTATACGTATGAGAAAATTCTACTAATTAAAAAAACACTTGTATATTTTCCTTTACTCGAATCGCATCCAACAAAAATAAAGTATACATTCATTATCAAACGACTTAGTTTTTAATTTAATCATTATTTTTTTATTTAAAATTGTTTCAAAGTATAAATGACTTACCCACAAAATAAACCAAAAAATACCAAAAGCGCCAAAGAAATAAAATACATTGGCCCAATCCCTTCCATCAGCTAGCAAGATGCCAGACATGAAGGCGCCAAATATATTTCCAGTTTGTGGTCCCCCAAATATCAAAGCACCTTGTAAAGACCTTTCATGAGGAGGTGTCCAACGTGACATCATTATCATAATACCAGGAATCGTTGGACCCTTAAATATATATTACAATAAGTGAAACTAAATCCCGAATCGTACAACATTTATCCAAATTCTATGAGATATTGTACTCAATTCTTTTTTATTTTTCCTATATTATCAGAAATAAATCGATCGGTAAGACTGTGATTTTTATACTCGAGTATATGCCTATTTCTTTAAAGAATTCAGTAATTTCACAACACTGATGAATTTAATTAGTCTGAAATAAAAAATATACCCCTGCAATTCCTTGTAAAACTCTCAAAATAAAGAGCCATGTTGGCCCGCCAGTTCTTATGACTATAGGTGTAAGAAATGTTAGGATCGCTGTGCTTAGTAACCCAATGCCCAGGGTCCATTTTCCATCAAACTTCTCAGCCAGATAACCACCAAGAAACTGAGTTAAAATATAACCATAGTAGAATCCGCTTAAAAGAAATCCTTGAGTTTCCTCATCCCAGTCAAAATTGGCATACTGCAAGAATTTTTTACATACAATAAACGAGGATTGTTTTTGAAATTATGTATAGTCGTAAAATATGTATGGAAATAAATTATAATAACTAACATTTGCTCAAATTGATATTAGTATACGAATATTTAAACAAACAAAACAACCACATCTAACATTTCATAAATAAATAATGTGCTGTGATAATTTACAAGGAATTACTGAAATAGAACAAATCAATGCAAAAATTAGTTAACAGTTATTAATATTCCACTAAAGGAGATATTTACTATTGTCTGAAATCCGAAATGTAGATACGTAAATTATAACAAATCGATTTTGACATTCCGCAGCCCGTGGTTAATATCTTAGTTGTGACCAATTCTTGTAACAATTAATAAAACTTACTGGTTTCCTTATGATCTTTGTCACATTCAATATCGAATCGCTAGGGCAAGCATCCGGATTGTAATGATTATTCTGAAAGTTAGTTCGATTCACCATTTGAGTGATCGCTAAGTTAAGGCTTACTCGCATTGTGTATGCACTGCATAGACCTATATGCGCCAATATTCCAAAAACCCATCTCTGCGGAATGCAACAGTCTGGAAAATACATTTTCTGTAGTTTGTTGATTACAATCGTTTACTTGAGTGTATGTTGGATGTTTTTCAAATAGCATCTTGTTGGTATTAGAAATGTTCTTGGTTTTTCTAATTTATCTGGAAACTAAAGCAATAGGGGACGAATACAAGCTTTGAGTATACTTTTTTTAATACCCAATCTCTGTATGGTACACTTACCACCTACGGTTACGTGTATAAAAACAATTTAATATACGTATAAGAAAATAAATAGTACTCACTTTTCCTCAAACATTTGACAATTGCACTATCTTTCTTTGGTTCTGGAAGTACTTTAATGTTTAATAGCGTTTCATTAGGAGTATCCTTTAAATCTTTGCTATTTTCCGCCATTTTAAAAAAGAGATGGAAAATACATAATATCAATTAATTATAACACCAACGCTACAATGCGTGTTCAGAACGATCTTTGTACAAAAGTTTTCATTTTCTTTATCATTTATTATCAATTTATTTGCACAAAACTAAATATGGAACATAGTATTACGCAAAACTTTGTTTTGTCATTGTTCAGGTATTAGGAGGTTGGATGAATTTATCTATTATGAAATGATGAAATCAAAGATATCATTAAATCATACCGTATAACTAACTTGTAGTTATACTCATTCCAGCTTATAATTTATCTAATTAAATATAAAATGAATGTCCGGAAATAAAAAATAAAAAATAAAAACAAATCTGCACAATACCCGATGCAATTTTGTCGTGCACTGCCTGATTTATTTTCTTTCTATATATATACTCAGCGATGCATTAGTTTACATATATTTTAAGTTTTATTCAACAGAATTTCAGTCTAATAAATTTAGAAGAAATCAGATAGCGCGGAAGAAAAATAATGTTTTGATACCGGTACCTATTTATATGATAAAAATATAAGTCCATGATATTATTTATTAATTATAGTTTACTTTGGTCTTTGTGATAATATTTAACCGCGTTTATACAACTTCAAATAGGAAGTGTATACATTTTAAACGATAGTATTTTAATACAACTCACATCTAACATTAATGATTTAATATCGCATGACTATTGCAAGTATTTCTTCATTACATTCATGTGATATTGAGATATTGTTGAGAGTATATTGATTTTTTTGGTAATATAAATTGGCATATAATTACGCGTCTAATATACTTCTTATATCGCTGATGGATACATAAAGTGATTAGCAGGCTTCGAGAAGTTTCCATTTGCAAAACTGAAAAGCGGGGAAAGTCTTATCTTAAATTAAATCTTTTGCGGGTTCAACTATATGTATACCCCATAATCTTGCCCGAACTGATTAGCCCATGTATTTTTATGTTGCCTTACATGAATAAAGAAGAGATCAGAAAAATATGCTCCTATAATAACTGTGATTGAAAATTGTTATCAAAATAAAGTCGTAGGGACAACTTTTACGATGGCCTTCATTGGAGTAAAAGAAAATCTCTAAATATCCACATATATAATCTTATCGACGACAGTTACAATAAATCTTAGCATTATTTTGCTTATCTAGCTGAAGTTACTTATTGGGCAATTGAGCATATAACAAACAACAAGCTTTACTTAGTTCACTAAAAGTGAGACATGAAAATATAATAAATATAATACATTTGGACATAAATACAATATTAATATTAGAAACAATAAATATCGTATAAATTTAATAATTTATAGGATATTTTTCATTTTGTGAAAGAGAATACAATTTAGATAAAGGTTATGGTTTATAACAAATAAAACATATTATTGAACACAATATTTATTGAGTATTACACAAGTAAAATGAAAATTTTTAACATATAAGACACATAACATTATCATAATTTGTACTACTTAATATGGCTGACACATAAGATATTGAATTAACTGACTAGGTTATCTGGTAGATATTCGTCTTAAATTGTTTAAAATCACTGAGTAATTTTGTTGAAATGTCACCTGTTTATATACGTATTCATAGCTATTACAGATATATTATATTAGATTATAAGATATTACAGATATAACATAACAATGTATATTGATAAACACAACCTAAAAGTGACAAAAAATAGTTTAACTTTTTTGTTATTTCATGTGTTTGTAGGCATTATTATGTAATGAATATTGAGTATCATCACATACAAAACTTATGAAATTGCTCTCAACGCCGCCTTTAATTAGCTCTGTCTTTATTTCACTTATCTAGTATAACATATTCTATAAAACATACATTATAATTAAATATAGTACTCATGCATAAACCATTTACTAACAAAAAAAACATTGATTACACTTGTCTTTCATCATATTTATACAAATATATTTGTTTTAGTAGTACATTTTCAATTGTATGCAAATTTTTAATTTAAATTTTCAAAAATTCACAATTATCTACCTACTTATTGTCAAAAAACATTTCAATAAAATCATATATCATGCAATTTTACAACAACGATCACCCGCGACGATCTCCACGCATTTATTGGTAAACTATCCCATTTAATCATCATCATCATCATTGGTATTCTTTTTGCTAGAAAGCTTAACAGTCTCAGGTTGTTCAATCATGACATCATCTCGTAGTAGCGAGCCATGCTTCCAATCTGGTGGGTATCCGAACTTCCTGACGTCATCCCACCACTGCTGTTCACCGTCCGCCCAAATGCAGTATACCACGTTGGTACCAACTAGCACGGTGAAGCATACCCAAAACGCCGTCCGCCACTGCACGAGCGTCGACTATGAAATAGTAACAGATGATTAGAGTTCTGAGTTTTATGTGAGTATATTGGAAAATTGTAATTAAATATGGTACTTTTTACAGATTTTAAAGATTTTCAAAGCTTGTTAGAACATATTCAAAATGTCACAAATTAAATATAGTTTTAATTTTATATTTTAATTTTACATCTAGAATAGTACTTTAAAATCAGATATCGTTTAGTCAAAATGATAATGTAATGTAACTGTGTTATGACGATTCAAAAGTGCTTCTATAAGAAGTCTTATTGAATAAATGTTTCAGTTTGAGTTTCAAATAATACATGTAATTGTAACTCAATTTTCTCTTTTTTGGAATCTTTATTCTCTTATCGCCCATATTAGCATGAATTAACTAAGAATTTCGTGACATAAAGATATTTTTTATTGATAAATAAACGAATCCAATAAAAATAAAAACTAAACTAAATCAGTTAACCTTACACAACGACCCATGACAATAATACATAATGTTATGACATTTGGCAACTCCGTATGTTGACTATCCAACTGAGTAAACAACGCGGAATGTTATATCGAAATAGTTTATAACAATGGTGGAAACGTGCTGTGTTTCAAACTGTAGTAACGATTACTCTTATCTAATTCCTAAAATCTTTAATATAAATCCTTTAAATTCCAAATTCAATGATTAAAACCATCTCATATCATCATTGTTAATAGGCGAAAATGAATTGATTCGATTGTCAGAATGGTTATAAATAATCGGATTATATCAGTAAATTCGAAATATTTCTCCTGCCAGACCCAGTCGTATCAGATGATCGACTCGATAAACAAGAACTCTTGTTTTACATGCTCCAATTGAGAATAACTGTATACATTTTTTGAGAAGAGCTGTATTTTATAAAGTATCACAATCTATCAAAATGAAAATTGCTTCCGTAATTAGAACATATGTTTTACATCGCAATTGAAAGTGATCTTTTGAAAAAAAATGGAACAACAAAATCTGTAATAATACATGATGAATCAAATGTTGATTGTGTAACTATAAATTAACTTACAAAGGTAAACGTTGATTTATGAAAATACCTCGCAAAGATCTGGAAATTGGACCTTTTCTAGAAGAAAATACGTTTTAATGGAAAATGTGAACTGTTTGATTGCTATAAAATTGTCTTACGTCTGGAGTCAATAATCCAATAAGGTACGGAGTAATGATGCCGGCGAATGTTGAGGTTGTATTGACGAGAGAAGTCAGTGACCCCGCGTAGTTCGGTGCTAAGTCCAATGCGTTTACCTGAAAACCATATTCTACTATAGAATAACAATTTTGATCAATCGAGACAATTTTTTACTCTTTAAAGGAATCTATCAGCAACATTTCAAATCACTGCGCATTCGGAACTACGATTAATATAACCTCAATTGTTCTTAAATCACTTAAACATATCCGGCGTTATTTTATAATAAAACCTAATTTAATAATAAACCTCGATTATAGTAAGCAATGGGAATTTGCTTAAGCATTACTAGTTTATTGTATACAACATAGATATACGTCTATGCAAAAGATATGAATGGAATCTTACCTTCATACCACTGTAAAATCCACCCATAAGTGCCATGGAGAGCACAAAATATACCATAGCAGCAACTCTGTCACAGCCAGCATATGAAGCTAAGATGATACAAATCGCAGGGCCGGTGGCAGCTAGAAAAAAAATATAATTTAACAAAATGACTAGGAGTTTCTTTATGTTTTGTTAGGCAAAACTAAAATTAAAAATAACAGTTTAAATTCCGCCTTGTATGTTCCACAGAAAATACATATAACCAAATATTTGTGTAGTTATCGAATTAAATATCCAGCTTTTATGGCAATTACTAATTTAAATCAACTAAACTATTTCGACATATTTAAAATATCCAGTTAAACTTCATTGCCTACGTGTGGTATTTACCTTCAATATAATATCTTTCCTTGTTTACCAAAAATCGCATTGTAAAAACAATCGGCAGCAATAAATATGTTCATAATTATAATTACCGATTGTCGTGTGAATAATTCTTCCAGTTTTGATGGTATGCCAGCCTTTTTTGATGCATAAGTCGCAAACAAAGCCGAACACGAAAGAGGACACCCACATAGCAATATATGGCAGGGCGGTGAGGACGCCAGTAGTCGCAATATTGAATTTAAGAACATCATGCGAGTACTTTGGCAAATCTGTTACCATTGTGTAATAGCCCCAGTCGTGGCCAACCTGGAAATAATATTGCTTTAATGTATACGTCTTCAAGGCTTGAATAAAGCTGGGAACTTTTTGGTGTTATATCTGAACTGGCCGCTTCCCGTTTTCGTTCGGGTTAATGCGGGATTAAAAAAATTATAGCTAATGTTTCTTCTTAAAGCTTGATTTTCTTGTGATTTTTCCCTTTGTCTACGCGGGCGAAATCGTGGGCGTAAAGCTAGCTGATTATAAAACAGAGTTGAATAACCGGTACAGATATTTGGCAATACTTAAAAGTTGAAACTGATTGCGTTCGTCTTGGAGACACCCACTCTAATCGTTATATATCTTTATGTCATTGACCTAGCAAAAGTTTCACAAAATGAGAAGAACAGTATACATATTAAATTATGAAACTAATATTTTAATAGAAAAAAACATTCTTCATTAGATTTATGAAGTTACTTACGTTATAAGGTACCAAATTTTATTATTATTTTAAAACCAATTAAAGATTGGAGGAATTAATGATATATAATAATTGTAATTTAAGCCATCTTCTTAAATGACTATCGCCCGAAATAGCTATTGTATCTGCCTGTTTATATCTAGGATTAGCATTAATCTTCGAATATTATGTATTTTCGATTGATCTCTAATACGTGCCAATACAAAAACTATCCTTCAATTGGTTATTGACAAGCTTTTCTCAGAAAATGGATTGCTAGATCAACGTAATATGGTTGCGACTTTTGGGTAACATTAACATTCACCTTATAAAATTTAGCGCCTACAATTAAGTATGTATATTATTTTCAATACTCCAATATGCATTTTACATCTGACTGTTATTAAATTTCAGGCGCTCTAAATTTAATAATATTTAGTAAAGAATTCAATGATCATTCAAATTTCTACAAAACTTATACAGTTCCCTAGATATAATAATTAATCATCTCATAATATTATCAATTTATTTATACTAACGGTCATTATGTCAATAACACTTGACTAACTTTTTGAGATTATTCAAGTTATCATAATAAATAATTGAGACTGCTGAGTTAACTAAAATTCAGGTCAACATTTCGCAATCGTAGTAATAATAATTGTTTTTATATACATAATTATTATAATATAGGTACCTGAAATATATAGTTATTCTGAACATTGCATTTTAATGATATGATTTACTTGTGTTATAAATGTTAGATTTATCGCCTAAAAGACAAATAAAAAAGATAATATAAAAACATTTTTTGCACGAATTTTCGTAGGTATTATTTGTCTCAATATTTTAGTTACAATTAATAATGTTTGCACAAGTCACCACTTAGTTTGATGTATATACGTTTAATATTCATTACGATTTTCAGTTTAAAATAAGAGTCGCAATTAATTTTATTCTTTATAAAATGCTTGAGAGTGCCAGGATTGAACTGATAAAGTTTTAAAATGCAAACTGTACTCAAAGTTTTTCATCCAAATTCATTTGTAAATTAAACATAAAGTCTTATGCAATATTATGTATGCACTTTGTTTCAATCTACAACGTTAGTACATAGAATCATACTCCATAGATTGACAATATAACCAAGGCCTTCTCACGGCCGCTGGTGTCATTAAATACCGCATCTTACGTAACCACATAAAACAGATGTTCTACTATGTTCTCTATGTTCTCAAGAGTTCGATGATACATAGAATTCATAGTATGGGTATTAATAAAAACTTGTCATAATTAAATGTTATAAATAGCACTCATCCATTTTATTTTGATACCTAACTTTAAAAATTCTTCTTAAAATCCTATTAAAATTAGTAGATATTACTACACCAAACTGATAAACTACAAAGCTGTTCAAACATTCCAAGTTATTCCCGTACTTGCAAAAATAATTGCATAATATTTGCCCTCAAATAAATCATGTGCGTTATCTTATCATAATGAACGTAACACTCTATCGTAACAATTCAAAGCAGATGTTTGTAGTATATTACTGGTAATAAAGATTGGATTCGTTTCTGAGCGCGTTCGAATACGAAATTGGCCGTATAAATCGTGGGTGTAGAAGTGAAACCAATAACGTGAATGACTTACAGCGGCCCACACGAGCGCCCATGCGGGCACCGAACGCAATATAGCCTTCCAGGGGACAGGATCCTTTGCGTTACTCGTTTCTGCTGTTGTTACATTCTTGTTTAGATAGCTCAACTCCTTCTTTGATATGTACGGATGAGAGTTCGGCGTTGAGTAACATAGAAGACTCTGAAATGTAAAAAAGCAATAGTACAATAAGCCATTATGTAAATATGCTTAGGTTATAAAAATCGATGTCTAATAAACTGTAAAATAATATTTAGTTTTGTAGTAAAGTAAGCATTTTTCAATTATTGATCAGCAAATACTCATTACATATAATATATTTATGAAATATAATACAGAGAAAGTGTCGCAATAAACACGTAATTTAATAAATGTGGTCAGCTTACCCACAACGTGAACCAAAGTATTCCGAACCCGCCAAAGAAATAAAATACATAAGCCCAGTCTCTGCCCTCAGCGAGCAAAATCCCGGACATAAATGAGCCGAAAATATTTCCAATTTGCGCTCCACCGAATACCAGCGCGCCTTGGAAGCCTCTTTCGTGTGGCGGAACCCATCTAGCCAACATTATCATTAGGGCCGGCATTGTTGGACCCTGAAACACAGTGATCGAAATGTCAAACGTCACGGATGGCTTATCTTGCGAGTTGCTAAACAATCGTATATGGATTGAAGGTGAATTACATTTTGTTTGTTTTGAATAATGACGAATGTCTGCAGTTTTGTTGTTTTAAGTGTTGCGGTTAAAAGTATTGACAAGTAAAATAATCGTGTTTAAATGATACTATAACACATAATTCTTAGAAAAATACCATATTAGTATATTTATGTCTTATGTCTCTTGATAATGAATAGAAACAAAAACCAAATTGATGTAAAAATCAGGTTAAGATTGCTATTTTTTTAAGTATTTGATAAAACGTCAGGAAATTAACAGTGATACATTGTAAGGTCTTTTACTTCATTCCTTGTATTCTGCTGTTATTGGAGTGATAACTTCTTATGGGAGGGTTAACCGCTTCGTTATGTAACGCGTTATGGTTTCAGTCTGTCTAGCTTCCCTTTCTCTCACGCATATGGCAGCGGTAGGCAAGCTCCTGCTCTCCCACTCTAATCCACAGGGCTAGCCATATTTAATTTAAATTATCTACTGTTATGCGACTCGAGACACGGTCGTTTTATTTTACTATTAGAGGGTAAAAATGCAACTATATCGGAGCCGTCTAACTGTACCAGTTCAAGTAGATAGTAAAGAGGTAGTATTTTAAGAAATGTATATTACTTTGTAATTTATTTCATGCCGCAGTCAAACTATAAGCATAAAACACTCAAATGTATTCTGGCTTTGCGTAAAATAAAAAAAATAACAAACCTCTCCCATTCCTTGAAGCACTCGTAAAATGAATAACCATGTAGCGCCTCCAGCACGTATAACGATCGGTGTGAGGAAGGTGAAAAGCGCAGTGCTGAGGAGACCCACTCCCAATGTCCATTTACCTCCAAATTTCTCGGCCAAGTAACCACCTGGCACTTGGGTGGCGGCGTACCCGTAATAGAAGCCGCTCAGAATAAGCCCTTGCGTTTTCTCGTCCCAGTCAAATATCGCATACTGTGAAATCAAATTGAAATATGCACATGTGACGAGAATTTAATTGGTACTCGTTGAATCTTTGTTTTATTTGTTTTGAGTAAAGTTTGACAAATAGAGATCAAATTCAAAAGAACTATAGATTTCTCTTTCTAAACATCCCTCAGCAAATCATAGACATCATATGATTAAAGTAAAATATCTGTCCATTTGTTAAGAACATCAGCAGCACGTCTCCTAATCTTATAAAAATAAGATGGTGTACCTATTGAATGCCTAGAATTGCTTATGGTTATAGTGTATATGGTGTATACGTTGTGATTGACCTACATTCTTATCATGTTTGGAAAATTGATTATATTTTTCTCAAATTTTAATATGAAGCTATTCTTTTTTGGGCATTAATTCATTTAATTGATTTTTAGTTTCATAGCATTGAAATGCTTTATAAAAGAGAAATTTTAAAAGAATAGAAAAAATTTGATCAAGAGGCGGGACTTGAACCCGCGTCTTATTACCAAACCGTAGCAACGCCTAGCCTCTCGGCCAAGAGGCCAAGAGACTCGTGACAAATTTTTTCTATTCTTTCAACATTTATAAATATTATATTCTTTAGAATTTTTATGGCAACCAACGCAGCAATGAAGTGGAAAAAATTGCGTCATCCACATTATTTAACTTTATGATAATACCATTGTGTAACAGGCAATAAAATATATTTCACTACAAAGCGATAAATATTGAATAAGACAAAAGCAAGAGATTTGTTCGGAAAATACCCAACTGCGTCAAACAGACAGGGTAAATAATGTAGTTCCAGCTAGATTAGCTCGAATTTGGTAAGCTAGAGTAATAGCGGCGTTGGTTTATATTTCAGCTGCTTTGGCTTTCACTACACTCATTATTCTGAAATTTAAGACTGAACCGAGATGAAAACATGTTTTATTATCTATTTTTAGAAGAATATTTGGTATTATGATTACATGATTATGATTGTTCGTTGTGGGATTCGACCACTTTTTTCACGAATTATTCATCCATTCCACTGAAAAACTAAAGGTAGTAATCCATTTGCAGAGGGCTTATGCTGCTAGCCATTATGATGTGTGTGTGTTTGTGGCTCTTTCGTGCAAAAACTACTGAACCGATTGCAATGAAATTTGGTACGTAGACAGCTGGACAACTGGAACAATATATAAGCCACTTTTTATCCCGATATAACTACGGGATTGGACTTAAGCGGGTGAAACCACAGGGTACAGCTATAAACTTCTTTTATAAGCTCTAAAAGATTGTTTGTTAAATACTTGAATGTTTATTCCTCAATCAAGCAAATGTCTTACATTCAACCAGCTTTGTATACGTTATTACTATGCAGGAAGTGGTAAATTTAATTTTAATAATCTTTTAACATAAAAGAAATACCGCTTTCCGGATTTCGTTTATTCTTTTCTGAAATATTTGTTAGTGTCAATAGACCAGGATTGTGGCAATTCGCACGAATACAGGGTAACATCTCTCTGGTGGTTGTAATTGACAATATCCGGTGCCTTATCATATGTATATAATTCAGCTGAGAAGAAACAGTCGTTGCCTAGGGCGATTAAAGCCTGCTGACTAGCCATAAAAAATATTATTATATACATTACAGTAACAAAATTCTTATACACTCACGGGTCGTAAAGTGACAGTAGCATTGACTCCCATAATTTCATCGCTGGGGCAAGCATCAGGGTCAAAGTGTTCACTGCTTGACTTAGTACGATTCACCATTTGGGTGATAGCAAGGTTCAGACACACTCGCATGGTGTACGCGTTGCATACACCCAGGAGGCCCATCACTCCGAGGATGTATCTTTGGGGGATGACACAACCTGAAAATATAACCAAATACATAGAATCACCTGCTTGACAAATGGGACGTTAATACCCATATATGTAATTAAAATATATATGTAATTTCTAAATGGAATGCAATTGATTTTAAGGAAGTTATATGGATCGATAATGATCGTTACATTATTTTGTTTTGTTGTATTAGGAAACTTATAGAGTATTGGATATTTACAATTCGACAAATTTAAATTTTTTCATCATCTCTTCGTCACGTCATCTTAAAAGTTTTTGTAAGTTTTGCAAAATTTTTGTGATTTCTATCCCAATCCAACAAACTGAAAATTCTTGAATTATGCGTGGTGTAAACACGATATTTTTTATATAAATGCAAATCAAATAGAGATTGGGAGCTTTGGTTCCGGATAACATAATAATTTTATTATTTAAACAAAAGATATAGATAATACAACCGCCATATTACATGCAAAAATACAACGAATATATAGCAGAATGCATACTAGGAAAATAAATCATTTATTCAGAGAAATAAAAAAATACATTCAAAAACCGGTTAACTAGTTTAAAAATGGACAATCGCTTTGAAAATGCGTTTACTTTTATATCTTGTTTAAATATCAGTCGCATTAAATCTTATGTCGAATTAGTTTCAAAGATGGTTACATCAGATTAGGTTAATGGACCATAATACAGCAATTTAGTGACTCTAGAACACTTTAAAGTCAACATTTTCGGACCCACTATTATTTACCGTTTAAGACACGAGATTTAAATTATTACAATTACTAGCTGTTCGCCCCGGCTTTGCCGGTAGTACATTTCCGGGATAAATAGTATCCTGTAGCACTCGGGAATATATAGCTTTCTTTTGGTGAAAGAAATTTCAAAATCGGACCAGTAGTTTCGGAGCCTTTAGGGTACAAACAAACAAAAAAACTCTTCCTCTTTATTGTATTATTATAGATATATCGCATTTAGTTTCCTCTATTAATTCACTCTGACCAATGTTAATTTTTTTTTTTTTCGTTAGTTAGTGTTTGTTTTTCTTTTACTTCACCGTGGAATAAATTATTTTCCCATTTATGATACACTAGAGTGATATATATAGACTACTATTTATCGTAAAGCTAGTGTTGTTATAGTTTCAAGTACATAAAAGGTATATTCGGTTGGATGGCAGTTTACTGCCGCAAGTGCGATTTTGTTTATTTAAAAGCTTTTAACTCATTATGATACTATGCTGCACATTTCAACTTTATACACCATGCATTTTCATTTAATTGTAATGTCAAGATGATTGTTGTTGATACAGCATCTTACTGTTAAATAAAGAATAATGTAGGTAGTAATAAACTGTTGATTCGTTCTTACAAAAAACTATATTTAATATAATTAAGTAAACATAAAGTAATTAAATATAAGTACTTCCAAATTGGTTTTTATTTTAAATTTGACTATATACAATTTTCTACTAATAATATTAAAAGGATATACGAAAATTTATGTTTGTAGTCCGTATTTAAGTTTTAAACTATAAGACATTGTTGTTAGAACGTAATAAAACAATACTGATATGGCCATGACACCAAAATTACGTTACGTTAAATTCTTAACTATATTCTGTAATTTAAAGGGCACAAATGTATAGGTACTTACATGACCGTAAGGTTCTGGTAAGGGCATTGTCTTTCCGTCGCGGCGGTACCTGTGTCTTTTGTCCCAGTAGGTTATGCGCCTGCGCCTGGTTCACACCGTTTTCTTCTTCCATTTTCAAATATTATGTTCCCGTTGTAGCCACGAAAATAATTTACATGTGGCCTGAAATTTCGTTTGTTTTTAATTTTTTTTTTTTTTGTATATTTTATATGAATCAGTCTCATTTATTTCAATATTTGTATGGAACTGTTTGAAAATGGATACATAACGTCACAAACACAAATACTTATTCAGTCAAGTTTAATGACGTTTTGCGATAATAAATTAACCTTAGATTGATTTATTGCCACTTTGATTTAATAGCTTCGAGTTCGTCGGTATTTCATCAAATTTAATATTTTGAATAATTAATGTACATTATTTTCAAATTTATGATACATAATATATATGAAAATATTTTTAACGAATTGTCGTCATATTTTTAAAGTTGGATAAAGTTATAATAATTATTTCATAAATTGAATTCAATTATAATATGTTTTAGACATATCATTAAAGTTTAAATTTATTTCGATATAACACTCAAAATGTTATAAATCACGATTACCTTTAGCAAAACGAATCACAATCACATAAACATAACGCTAACTACAAAGCACTAATACACACGGGCACCAAGCACTATACGCCAAACGCGAGTATCCGTGGCTTGGCGAACTCTATAATGTATTTATCACTATATTTGTGCGCCTGATCACAGCCTGTATACGCGTGCTGTGCTTGGCCACATGGCGAATATTGGCCTCATCCTAACCCACCATTACCCACGCTAAAACACGAGGTTGTCGGCCTTGACTATTTATCCAGTGAACTGCCTATACCAGTTATCAAGCGAAAACCGTGAAACACCGCTAGTTCATATAAACACACGTAATTGATTAGCATCGCTTCGCTATGCTGATTAAAATGCTGTGATAAACTTAGAATAAATAGACAATTGCGTCAGGTGCATATGCAAGTATGCAGCGTTTATCGTGAAGGTAGAACTATTTTAAGAACTGTCTTTAAGTCAAGCTTGTTTTCAAACAAAGGAGCTTATGTATACAACTATGTTGTTTCGAATATTGAGGGCTTCTTAATTGGTAGTCAATTAGTACTGTCAATTAGGCAATTAAATAAGATATCCGCATATAATACATATAAATCAAGACGAAGTCGAAGCTGTAAGCGACTTTACCTAATAATTATTACTGTTTTAAACATCAAGTAAGAATGCTTGAAATGAGAAGTTATGTAAAAAAATCAGTAATACTTGAATACGCTTCAATTAACTGGCGCTCGGTAAAACAAAACCGCCGAAGCGAGCCTATAAAATGTATTTAAATTAAATGCTATTTATCTCAAAGCGATAACGCATTCTCGAATAAAAACATTTAAAGCTCGTGAGTAGAAAAAATACAACTAGTTTCGTCCCATCGTTTCCCTAGAGAAATCAAATAAGAAATCTCTAGAGCTTTTATCATTTGTTTAACAGGACACTACAAGGTTTGTGTTTGTTTTTTACAAAGGTTAGATTTCGCAACTAAATATCTACTCAAACAAATTATAATTGTCAGTTTCTCGTTTTGAATTTTTACACAATTTAAACATGTAAGTTACTGCTCGTAAGCCATGTGCTATAAAAAATAGATAAGAAATAACAATCAAATAAACAATAAGATGTTTATTAGAACATAACTAAAATCGACACTCATATTCTAAAGAGGAAGAGATTGTTTTTTTGTTTGTCGCGGAAAAACTCAAAAACAACCACTCTATCGATTTTAACAATTCTTTAACCATAGGAAAGACCAACATCAACAGGTAAACACGCGCGATGGCGGGGCTAATGAAATATTCTATAGCTAGCTTTCCATCCGCGAATTCACTTGAATAGTCAAGAGAAAAGATAAAAATTTCGATCCACATAGTTCTTGTCCTCATAAGTTTACTTGAATTCTTTCTCGAGTCTCAAAGTGTTTCAGTACCTTATTACATTATCAACATATCAGTGGTTTAGGTGTTAATAAGGGATATCTGTATATGAACAGAATTATTTCACGTCTATATTATGAGAAACGATAAATGTTTAAATAATAGGAGATACACCAATAAAACTACTGCTAAAATAACATTCAGTGAAAATCGGAAACAAACAAAAAAAAAGATGATAAAAACTTCATGAAGTGTTAACAATATGTAATATGTTGTTATTATGTAATCTGTAAACGACGCATTATCTTAAAATGATAATAATTTCTAGGTACCTAAACAATGATAATTTCTCGATCATTCGATATCTATTGTCTAACTATATAAATAATACTATATTACGTTAACATTTAAAATATACCGTGTGATTGACTCAAAATTAAAAGCAATTTCCATAATTGCTATCACGGCTAATAAATGAAAACTAATATATTGCAAATGTAAGTTGTTAAAACTGTATAAAACAATGTTTACGTTTGCAGTATCATGTTTCAGTTAATTGCGTATACGTATTGGCACAATTTGATATATGTTGCATCACAGCGATAGATACTATGTTACCAACATGTTATAAAATCAATATTCTGTATCCCTATATCATTCATGTTTCATATATATGAAAATCTGTTTTTTTATTTAAGAAAATGATGCCAGCTTCAAGGTTCATAAAATTAACGAAGTACGTGACTGAACATTAAAAGGTTTTCCATTTCAAAATAGCTTATTAATAAGAACACTATTGTATTTGTTCAAAACTTCAAAATTAATTGTTTGTTTATTTATTTATTGTTTTAACTGGCCGCTTGGCCTCGGGCTCGACTTTGCCCGTGTAAATCGCGCATATATCCAACTGTTAAAGAATTTTTCAATTCGGTCCAAGAAGTTCGTGAGATAAGCGCGTACAAGCAAACAAACCCTTAAGTTTAATATTTCTAGTATAGATGGAAGATTTATACACTGCTTTTGTATTTAATTTCATTCAAACTTTAAAATATTGGTTGTCATACTGTTATGACAATATCTGTATCGTAAATTATTTTTCATAGTCCCGTTACCATTACTACACAGTATAAAGCAAAGCACTTTATTTGTCTTTACCTATGCACCTATGTATGATAAAATCTTTAAAACTGCGGATTTGATTTTGATGGGTTTTTTTTAATAGATAGAATGATTCAAAAGGAAGGTATAGATTTATAATAGCATCTATTCCGAATTTAAAGCGTCCGGAGCCGCGGGCAAAAACAATTGTTCAATATGTATGTTATTTTTTAGTATATATCTTAATATTTAATCCAGAAACATATAACATGCATGATTTAGATTAAACATAGCTCTTTAAATGGATATAAATCTATTTAATCCAAATCTATTTGGGTAATCTTTACTATCTCGCGTTGTTCGAATTCAAAGCCAGTTTGTCTATCGTATACTAATCTTCTTATCAGAATGTGGATATATTTTGTTATGTTTTTGGAAAACAAATTATACGAAGAGTAGTGTAATATTTATTAAGTATGACGCAAAATAAACAAGCACAATTTACAAACAGTATGCGCGTGTTTGAATATTATTAAAATTATATATTTAAGTACTTATAATTTGTAGTGTACAATATATTTTATCACTTCAATAATCTTTGCGGCAAATTAAGCGTCCGTTTGTTAGATGGTAAGCGCTCACCACCGCCCATAAATATTTGTAGAGGTAAAGCTTTCTTCAAACATTTGTGTTTTTTTTTCAAACATGCGTTGCCCGCCTTTAAGGGGTAGGTAAGCCATAAGGAAATCTTTGACGAGGGAAATATAGGAATGGACTGGGAAAGGTCATAGAAAGGATACGGGCCCCCGTTTTCTACTCATCACTCGTAAGATAGTACCATTCATTAGCTGCTATTTGATGACTATCTTCGGTGGGGTCGTGGTACCTTGCACGGTGCGCATCTGGGCCGATTCGTGGTGACGCGTGCTCGACTCTTAGATGAAGTCGTTAGTGTGATGTCTTACTTAGTTACTCGATAAAGGATATTTCATACTTTAGTTTTTTTTTGTACATAGTATCAAGTTAAACTATATAATTTTTTAGGTAGTTTTCTTAACTCTTTATGTAATCAACTTAACTTTGTCGAGTCGAGAATATCTTATATCTTTATCGAAAACAGTGCTGGAATATAAATATCTTATTTAATAGTGCAATGTTATAAAATGCACAACTTTAGCAGCTAGGTTTTACGAGACAGCAACAGTAAAGTTTAAGTCCCTACTTGAATAAACAGCTATCGTTTTATTGTTATTGTGATTTGACTTCTGATGGGGACAAACTAGCGTATACAATGTTCGCAATTAAGCCGATCCTTAATCCAGCTTTGGGGAATTTCCCTTCATTAATTTAATAGCAAGCATCTCAAATTTACCTTATGAGGGTTTATTGTCTTATATTTCCGCCGTGATTCATGATTTTTTAATTGTAGAGTTATCTATTACTCCTTTACATTCTCATGATTGTTTTTTTATAGTCATTGTTTTTTTATTATTAGCAGAAAGTCTACATTACATAGAGTTCATTGTCGCACACGGTGAATATGTACACGGAATGTATTGTAATCATATACTACAATCTTAAAAGATTCCAAACGTAAGTAAGTATATAAATTTGATAAAACAGAGCAGAAATCACATTTCGTACAAAAATGTAAATGACCGTTTTATAGTAAATACTCACCACTTAATTTATTTATCTAACATTCCGACATATGAACTATGGAGACTTGATAAAATTGGAATCAGTGAATAGACCTTGAGACATATACAATATCTCAGTTTTATCATAACAGACAATATATCATTACGAAAATTTGCTTATTAAATATGAATTATATTTTCTAGAAACAAATCTATGCATCGTTTTAAGCTTGAAGCAGCGATCGTAGAAAGGATAAATACAAAAAAATCTAATAGATACCTTTAACATGGTAAGGCAGCGTGAAGAAAACTAAATTATTATAATATCATACAAAAAAGTATAATAAATAGAACGATTTACATGTATTCTCATTATTTTATAGTTCATCTTTTTACATTTAAAACACGCTGCAGATCTAATGTGTTTAAAAATAGAACTTAAGTGCCATGCCTCCACCTTGACTGTGACCTTCACGACACCAAAACTTTAAAGGGCAAAAAGTTACAGCACATAAAAGCTATAGTTATACTTTACGGAACAATGGACATGTGATTTTATGACCCGAATAATGTATTATTGTAATCAGAAAACCATATTGTTTTCCAATTATTGAATTCATTCTTTTATTCGATAGCATGAATAAGACTTACGACGTAGACGAGACGAAAAAGTATATTTAATGAGATATATATGTATGTATATTCTAGTGGTTTGGTAAACTGACAATTAATAGAAATCAATTTATTCATAAAAAAATAAAATTCTAATTAAAGTGTAGTGGCTCAGTGGACATTACCTCTAACTTCAATCAAGCCGGCTGCTAGCGTACAAGAAATGTATGTCTAAGAATTAAAAATTCGCCGATATGTGAGTTCTGCCAATCCGCACTTGGTCAGAGCTCTCACAGGAGGCACTGCAGTAGGAGCATATAAAGACTGAAGATAATGATGATGATGAAATGAAAGTGTACAGTTACTTTTCTTCTGTTGATTGTTTATTTAGCTATCTGTATTTTATCAGATAGTATGAACAATTATTAAAATAGGTCATTACAGATCTTAATAAGAAATACAAAATAGAATTATTTTAGACGACACATGTAAAATATGTTTGATGTAAATGATGGCTGTGAATATATTAAATGTTTTTATAACTGTAATAGCTATTACCCATTCACGTGGCCTTCATTCACTAACAAATGAATGATTGCTTAATCACTATACATAACGTGTCTCAAGTTCATATGTTTATGACTGCTTATTCTAGAAAATTCTACAAAGATCTCACTAAAAATGAGCGAATGCGTAAACAAAGATCATAACTCAACAAATAAGCAATCTAGAATCTGTATACCTAGTTAGTATGAATAAAAAATATAATAGATACATGAACTATCAGGCAAAGGATCAAACCTACGCCTCTAGACACAACAGTAAGGTCAACAACCACTTCACTCATCGGGTCATTAAAATGAAAACTCACAAACTTCTTAGTATAGTTAAAATTATGGTAGTTTTCTCATCAAAATTGCAAGTTTATTTTTGGTTAAATATGCTTTGTGTTCAGTTTAGGTATTAAAAGTTTCTAAAACATGCTTTTCATTAATATATCTGTACCTTTACTAATTGATTATTATTTGTAACAAAAAATAGAGACTTCGGTATTCTTATGAATAATTAAAAAAAAAATTCTATTTCCATGAAAACTATTATAGTCGCAGTACAGATACGTGGACTTTTACAGTATAACAGGACTTAAATAGGCATAATAGAATTTGTTGTATTAAATCACGTTAAATTAGATCGATAGAGGTAACCTTCAATATCAGCAATACATCCAATAAACTTATTAAAAAAATATATATAAAAATATAAATAATTTGCCGTAACTTATTAAAAATTAAAACATTACAACAACAAACTCCAATGAACACTTGTCAATAAATCTAAACAAAAATAACAATATAACAATTCTCCATTGTTATTTAGGTGAGTTAAAACACTGTCAATTTGGGACTGTAATTAAATATATACAATATTATAATGAGTCATAAATGGTAATCAGGTCAGTGACAACCGTAAGAATAAAACAGAAGGATATTTGTTGATTATAAGTGTAAACTCGTCTATAATTCATTAACTCATGCCGCACGTAAGCTGTGTTTACATTCGTCTATTAACTCGCGAGAATATTAATTTAACATCAGTTTAAAATAATTAACCCATTTATCTCCAATCTGATTCTATGAATGCAAAATTTGGGTAAAAATAGAGACCATTTATTATCAAACGCTATACAAACGAAATACATAAAAATCATACAAGCAAACATTATTATTTCATATATATTTTTAAAGAGCTTAGTGTTATTTGGCAACAAATGATGGTGTTTACGTATTCTTTTTCTATTTCTGGTTATCTCTATATAATCATTAATATTTAATACTATCACGTACGTTAATACGTTAAGTATATTCTTATCTCAAATCTCATCAAATTTAAACTCTTAAACTTTGAATAACATAAAAGTATATATGACAATGTATTTATAATATTAGTGCCCTTATATGTAATATATATAATAAACTTTTTATATTCAAATATAAGGGAAGCAGTTACTTAACGCAATGTTATATTTTCATTAGTTACGTAACACGTTATGCATTTAACTAAAACGGGATTAGCATACCATGTTATGACGTCCGAAGGTCGTGTCCATCGTGGCTATTTAGTAAATTAGTTCATGGGACGAAAATGCGGCTAATTACATACGCAATTTGTTATTCTAAGTGGTAATTTCACGACTTCCTCATTAATGTGCTTATGACAATACGTACATTCATGAATTTAATTTTTCTCTATACACATTCTAATTCATGATATGAAATTATTCTAAATCACTTTTGCGCTAAAACTAATTCAAAGAGTTCACGTTTAATCCTAAAATACGTGGTTATAAAATTATTAATAATATTCGTGTTTTATTCGTGTTTTTTTTTTCCTGACATCTATTGGTGAATAATAATACTATTTTGCTTCGTAGATAGCTGGATAACTGAAATAATGTCATATTCGTGTTTTATTCAGGTTTTTTTTTCTGACATCTATTGGTGAATAATAATACTATTTTGCTTCGTAGATAGCTGGACAACTGAAATAACACATAGGCACTTTTTATACCGATATTCCTACGGGGTACGGTTACGCAGCACGCTTACGCGGTTTCAACCGCGGGTCACAGCTAGTTATTTATAATATCTGCTAACAAACATGGCTTCTTGGTTTATAACCGCTAATGGTACTTTCCATAAAATGTTATTTAACTTTATATTTAAGACGAGTACGAATTGAACGAGGCTTCAAGTTACATTGTGAATAATTAAATACATCCTAAACCTTTCACCTGTCCTACATAAGGGCATATTCATTGTCACGACTTTGGAACTTAATTATGGATTATAATTTTACTTTACATAACACAAATATGACATTATTTATCAAAGGCTGTTCTGCGTCCTAAGAAAATAATTTATTCTAACTTCATTATTTTAATAGAGTTACTATCAATTATATTACCAATGATAGGTATTATACCGATACGTTTTTATGTCTGTCAAAATAACGCAAAACTATAGAGCAATTTCAATATTATACTAATTTCATATAATAAAATGTATGTTTGAGACCTGATACCAAAACCAAAACTCAAAATTATCAGAAAGATTCTTAAAATATGCAAGAAACATTGATAGACATCAAAAAGCAATGCTAAAACTTGAAAACTGAGAAAAGTTAACAAGGCAAGTTCTATGCATAGGTTATAACCACTTTAAAGTAATAGTGCATTCGCAATACCCGATGCAATGCCATTAAATGGCGCCAGAGTTTCCTGTTATTTAAGCCGTGTGATATACCAGCTGAGCTATGTATTCTTGAATTAAATATGATATTGGAAAATAGATATCTAGTATATATATCTATTTTCTAGTATATATATCTATCTATTATATCTAGTATATACCTTTTGAGGCATTTTTTACATTTTTATTTTTGTTACATACAGCTTACACGGTATAGAAGTGAATTTTCATTACAAAGGAAAAACTTTTTTTTTGACAATTACTCTGTATGTTTAAATCAAATTTTATAAATACTATGACTATGAGCAAAGGTTATCTGTTCTCTCCAATTTTATGTAAGTATTTCTCGAGGTAAATGTCAGCTCATATATCCATAAACACTTTTTAGCTTTGAAAACCTAAACTGAGAGACATTTTTAAATAACAGAAAATATCGTGCCAACGTCTGACATCTCGGCCACCCGTGATCTCGTCTCAGCAATCGAATTTCTTCTACTCTTTCGTATTTATGTAAAGGACACCCCCGACGTTGCCACGGTACGGCGAATGACGTGGGTTCATAGATTTTTCATAGATTTATTTAATTACGGTATGCTAAACTGTAAGTAATGGTCAATGGGACCATTGTGGGGCACCTTCCCGTGGCGGGATCACGGTTGGTTTGGTTGGTTTGGTTTTTTTATTTCTGTTTTAATTGTTTATTTAAAATTTATCGTTCAGATAAATTTTACGTTAATTGTATTTTTTGAAAGATGCAAACTGTTGGTGTTATGTAACGGATACTTGCATAATAGTATTTTAAATTATATATGTTACGTATTATGCATTAATAATATTCAAAATAAACCCTCTTTTAGCCCCAATGTTCTACTTGTTCCGGAATTAAAAGTGCGATAAAACAATACATATAAGCTTTACTAGTTAGTTTGTTAGTATAGCTTTATTTATTTTTCGCTTATGTCTTCAAGTGGATCATAAACATAATCTATTAATCCCGCAAACATGTCCTACCTAACTTATTGCGTAATATAGAATACTTAATGATATTCCAACTTCCAAGCGCGTATTACAATACAAAATTGATTTTAACACTATTTTTCAACTCTATGTCTCTTTTCACTTTAATCACAAGAAAAAAACATTCAAAATGTACTGATAAGTATTAATGAATGTATAACTAAATGAAACCGGTCTTTTATATCCTAATATAAGATTATTATGCGAATGTTTTCCAATGTCTCTATTTACAAAATGATGCATCGAAACAAGAGCATAAATCTGATAAAAATTATGAAGCTGTATTTATAATTCGCTGTATTTTTTTTTTTTCGTTTTGTTTCTCAATAATTCTGCCGGTTTTCATTCGATTGACGTGAATAACGAAATGATGTTATTTGGTCCCGTTATAGATTCGGGAGGGGTACCCCTTCCCCAGGAACGACTGAGACCTGTCTTGTTAAAAAACATTTATTGTTAATTTAATGTACGAAATAGGGTTTTCGTCGAAAATTGTTCGTTTTTTGAAAATACAATTGCAAATTATCTTCATCAATTTAATGGTGTTTAAATATGTAATTTTATGCCTATAATTAAATCGACTTTGAAGAACTGCATACCAGTCTGTAGTCGAAAAGCCCTAGCCAGCCATTATATAACACGAACATTTATCTAAATTATACGCAGGTAAGACATACTCCCTAATCGGAATTTAAGGTTCTTTATCTTTCCGCTTTGTTGCCATTGCGTAACAATAAAATTTGTTGTAAATAAAAATTCAGATAGGTTATAGACGAAATACAAACTTCATACATTATTACATTTAACTGATCAAACTGCAACAATTTTATAAAAAATTATAGCTATATAATATGCATAAGAAGTCTACCCTGTCCACAGAATAAAAAGTAGGTACGAAGTAATTTAGCTAGAAAAACAAGTGTAACATAATTCATTTTTAATACCAAACTTGCTACAACTATCTTACATCGCTGTTTTATGACCCAATAAAACACGTACCACTAATCTCTTATAAGCAAGCGATCCTTTACACAATCAATATTCAAATCAAGCCATTAACAATGTCGACTTAATTCATTATACTATTTTCAAGGATATTACGAATTGTATTCGTTTCACGTTGCTAATCCGGACAGAATTAAAGATTGAATACGATATATACATTTTTAATAACAGCCCTGTGGACTCTGCATTTATATTACACTAGTTATATACAACCGGTTCAAAGATTTAAGCAATATTTTACCTACAATTTAAGGAGTTATTATAATTACTAACTATTTGAGACGTTAAAAAATATTATAACGATCATGATATCATTTTTTAAAAGCGAAATGTCTTGGTTGTGTTTGTTCTATTGTTATTTGTATCAGTATTCTTTTTTCTGTCTAAAAACGCAAAATGTATCGTGAATGTGGTTCAATCAAGTGAGGACTGGGTGCATGATAACAACGCATAGTATTCATTTAGACACCAGTCTCACATTTAATTATTAGTACATATATTTTTGTACTGAAATAAAATGTACTTATTTGTACTGTTAATGTAAATTGTGAAAAAAGAATTCAATTTTTTACTAATTTTTGTTTATATATTTTTAAGAATTAAAAACCCTATGCGATAAGTTCTTCCAAAGAATCACATAACTTACATAACTCATTATATAATATTACATATATCCTTTGCGCTTCACACTTCGTTTCCCTAAAGCGATCTCGCGCTGTTACCCAAGCGATCCACTGCAGTGTGAAGGGCCAGCTGAGGAACTATGAGTTAATATTTTAAGGAAATTACTGTGAGCTGCAATATAGAACTGTTAATATCATATAAGTCGTATTATTTGATAATGCTGGGCAGTCAGAACTGAATAAATACTCGAATTATGTCTAAAATTTTTTTAGGTCGATTCAGGTAGTAAATGTCTATCAACTCTTCAAATTTTCTCAAATAGAAATATGAGTTAACATTCATTTATAAGCTATACGTATTAAATTAGATAAAGAAACATTATTCTTCGTAAAAAATATCATATAAGGAAAAAATTAAGGACATTTACACAGACAACTTAAAGAAAATTTTGCGAAGACGTAAAAACAAATGATATATATGGCGCTAAACGAGGCAGGCGCTCAGTGCACGCAGCAAAACACATGCAGCACTGATTTTCAATGACCCCTCTGTTGTATTGTTAGGTCTGTTTGTGTTATTTCCGCATTTGTGACCACCTTCAATAAAGAAATATACAAGTGACAACATGCGCGTGAATCTTAATTACTACCAACAGGATAGTACCTGTGAACAGGAAACGGTTTGTTTATAGAAAACTAGCTTTTACCCACGGCTTTGCACGCGTAAAATTCGAATTAGTTTAACAGATAATGTATTTATGAACCTTCCTATTGAATCACTCCAGCCATTATAAAAAATCTCATACATACATACATCATGCATACATACATACATACAGAGAGAAGCGACTTTGCTACATACAATGTAGTGATGACACATCATTTATGACTTTTTCTAATAGCCCTTTTTGATATTTTGACCTTCGGAACCACCGACAACGACAAACGGACATTAAATATAAGAAAATCAAACTAATAATATAATTGATGCTTTTAATTTATATTTACAATTAAACATTTACACTAGCATAATTCTTCAAAGATTTAAAACGATATCACAAAGTACAACTCTATCACACATTTTTATTCTATTTCTTTATCAAATTATATAAATATTAAGTAACTGTGTCCGATTTAAGCTACCTAACTTAGTATACTTAGCACACACAGGCAAGGCTATAAAATATAAATATCTTTCATTGATGTACACAATAAATAAATTAATAATATTAAGTCAAGGACAATCCTACTTGTAACAACCATAAAATAGGTACATAAAGGTTTCTGTTGTAATTTTTTATTTAATTTATAACAGCAAAATAAAAAAATACATAACGGTATCTTATTTCACAGCATATTCAATACTGGTAAATGTTAGTTTATAATATGAGTTAATATAATCTTAAGCGTCTCTTAACATATAAATTCAAGCTATTATTCACATGGCACTAGGAAAATTCCTTCAAAAAATTACCGTATAATACTTTACAGGCTTTTCAACTGAAGTGAAGTTGCGATTTTGAAAATATTACAAAAGCAACATTATTGCTTAAAAACGCGCAGTGAAATATTTTATGAAAAAAAAATCTCAAGCGTTTGCAGATGCATAAAAACATTTGTGCGAACATGCACTTCCTTTTAATCAAAAAACGCTTTTTATAATTAAACAGTAAAAGCCCTGTCGTTATTGTTCGCAGACAGCGAATTCGTGTCATTTACGCCAGAACAAAACTGCGCAATTTTAATTCATTTTGTATTCTAAAACAGTAGTTTAATTGCGCTAAATTATTTATATTAATTCTTTTAAAACATAGCATTCATCAAATCAATGCAATTACATAAAACATTGCTACATCGTAATTATCGCTATTTAATCTATACAAATAAATATATATGTTCAATTTAAGTGTCCTTACGAGTACATTCTAGAATTATTCTACAAAGTCGTGCCTTCTGCTTCCTTCTTTTTGCTCTTCTCTTTGTCATCATCAGACATTTTTAGTGGGCCGTGTTTCCAGCCAGTGGGGTAACCGTGGCGTCTGACGTCATCCCACCATTGTTGTTTGCCATCTGCCCAGATTATATAAATTATGTTGGTACCGACTAGTACAGCGAAGCAAATCCAGAAGGCGATACGCCATTGGGCTAGTGTTGACTGAAAATAAGAAAAGAATTGTTTTAATACTTATATGTTTTTTACATTGGTTCTACACTTTTTGGTTTAAAGACATATTCTATATCTAAATATTCAGTTAATATTCGATAACCATTTATAAACAAAACATTTCACGGAACCTACATTTATTATATACGATAAAAACTCAACATAATGATTGCATAAAACTAAAATAATAAAATTAATTTAACTGGGATCGAATATTGTTTCGAGGCAGTTCCAATGTGGTTTGCGGCAACATGTGGGAATGAATTATTATGACATGTTTAAATTTGTTGTTACGTTTAGAAAATGAAATGGTTTTGTTAAGTATTTTAATAATTGTAGCCAGAAGATCTATGTATAAAATATGAACTGTTGTCTTAATTAATGCTAATAAAATATAATGTTTAGATGTTACCAACGAATACAGTTTGTTTCGTCGTATCATTAATAAATAAATAGTCACTAATTAATTAAGGAAACCATTTCAGTAAAGTATAAATACTGTAATATTATTCCCACTAATTATTTGTGTTATAAATGCAAAAATAACTCTGTCTGTCTTTTCTTCACACGTAAACCAATGAACGCATTTGAATTAAGTTTGATAAAAAAAATTGTGAGCCGAGAAAGATCAAATGATAGTATTGATCTCAAAAAACCAAGGTAGTATCGTACATAATAATAATGCGATAATATAAATATAATGTAATATTCTTTGCAAAGTGATCATTGTATTAATTAATATGCCAAAGAGAAAAGAAGTTAGTTACATATAAGTCCCTTAAAGAAGACTATAAAAAGTTTTTCAAATGGCGTGTATTTTACGGTCAAAATCCAGGTTAGTTTCAAATGATGCATAAGCTATATATGGGCTTAGCGATACCATACACCAATGGGCTATAAATCCCAACCGAGACCGAAAAAACGAAATAAACATTTGTTGGATACAAATCGGGAATGATGGCAGCATTTGTAACCATTTCACGGCCCGTTTGGTTGCAATACCATTGTTTCTTATTCCATTACAGTAGTATAAAATTGCAATTCTATTTCTTTTCACGTGAAAAACCTTATAGGTTTCACGCTTTTAAGACATCCTTGTTCGATTCTAGCCTAACGCACTTCGACGAGTTAATGATAATCAATACGAATCAAACAAAATATTTCAATCACTATTAAACTGTAAAAATAATATATTTAAGAAAACAAATAATCTACGTTAAAATGTTGGATGTAACTAATTCATGTAAACGTAAGTAACGAGTACGTGGAACTCACTAAGCTTACAAGAGAAGCATATATTTGTACGAAAATAAGATAAATTTAAACTACATAATACATCATTGGTACTTCAGATTCTCTCCTTCAAACTGTATATAATAGATAACATTTAAATGTAGTTAGCAAGACTTGACCAGAACGTTTCACAAGATATTGATACCACAAGGGTAATCTCAAAGCAAAACTTCACCAAAATCTTGCCAGTTGATCTCAGAGCTGACATCGAGATCGGAACATCTATTATCTTGTGAATTTCGCTATTGTTATGGGCAAAGTCCTATCTTTAGTAACTCGAAGACTAACTTCTATAATTTTGAAAAGTTATCGCATCGTTAAAATATGTTAACCTTTAACGATTTTAGAGGGTAAATTGAATTTCTTTAGATGAAAATAAATTGATTGTGTATAAACTGCATACGTGTTTTATATATGTGATGTTTTTGGTATGTTTTTACAAAATGTAAGTTTATTTATGTGCATATAAATATAAAAATATAGATTAAAAACTAAGATTATGTTGCTAGTTAGAAAACCTAGTAAAGTTACTCCATCACTGTGCTCATAAAATTATACGTACATCGGGCGTTAAAAGTCCAATCAAATACGGTGTAATTATCCCTGAGAGAGTTGATGTCCCATTGATCATAGCTGTCAACGAACCGGCGTAGTTTGGTGCTAAATCTAATGCATTCACCTGAAAGAAAACAAATTTCCAATAATATATTTTACTTTCTTTACTTACACTGCTCACTCGTGTTACATATCCTGTAGCTTTCCTCCATAAATGGACTATCTAATAATGAAATAATTTTTCAAATCGGGCTCATAGTTCTTGAGATTAGCTTCAAACAAACTGTTTTTATTATAAGTACGTAAGTACGGATGCTCAGTTAAGTGGTAAATTGTGATTGGAATAATAATAATTGTTAGAAGTATTTAAATCGTAAATTTTGTGTAAAATGTTTTGTTTACATATAATGAATGTTGAATAATGTTTTTATGTATTAATGGAATGGATATATGGAAAAATAGTTTTTTGCGCATATGATATTATTTTCAACTGTATTGTCTTGTCTTAATTGTACTTATGTTTTAATTGTGGTACTTTTTGTTTATTTTTTTTCTGTCTTGTGAAATCAAATAAATGGTTTCTTTTTTCTTTCTATTTATATTAAGTATTTACACACAAAAACTTATAGTCTCTTAATTACAAGAACTTATGATACTTAAATACAACCAATAATAATACAAATAATAAACAGGCTGAGGAAGCAAAAATTACCTTCATCCCACTATAATATCCACCCATTAGGGCCATAGAGGCTATAAAATATGCAACAGCTGCGAACCTGTCACAGCCAGAGTATGATGCGAGGATTATACAGATCGCCGGACCAGTGGCAGCTGTAAATATTCATTTGTTTTTAACATAGATTTAGACATACATGTAACATCTTGATGTAGGTAAGTGTAGCAATTATTTAACTTTTCGGTGCTTATCAAGTTTCGGTTAATTAAAGTATATCATATAACTAGTCTTTTACTCCCTGATTTTATGAAAATTTTATGGGCAAATAGAAACTCTGTTAGTCTTATTTCAATTAGGATATCGACAGAATGTATATTCAAGTTATTTCCAATTCGAATTCCTTTTATGGTTTTTTTTATTTATTAAATCATTATATTCTTAGAAGAAATAGTAATAGTATTATAGCATAAATTTAATAACGAGTACAAAGCAATTTCTGTTTTTACTTATAGAATCGATAACGGTTAAAAAAGTGAATAATTGAGGTGGGGTAATTAGAAAAAGACATAAAATACTTTTTTTCAGTTGTATCTAAGTAATTAGCCAAGTTTTTAATGTGGCAGAAGAGCACACTTTGGCATGAAGGGGGCCAGCTCGCACCGGGTAAGTTCCACAATCCCCACCGTTCGAGGTCCGTTTCCTTTTCCTTACCCTACCCAGATCATTCTTTCCTTATCCTTTACCCCTTAAAAGGACAACGCATTCGCAGAAGCTTACATCTCCGAATGTTCATGGGCGGTGGTGGTCGCTTACAATCAGGCGAACCACCAGCCCAGTTGCCTGCTGCGACATAAAAAAAGTAATTAAATAAATAAAACAATATGTCATACCAATGGACGTATATATGATTCTCCCCGCCTTTATAGAATGCCAACCGCGCTTTACACACACATCGCAAATCCAGCCAAAGATAAACGACGATACCCACATAGCGAGATATGGTATTGCTGTTAATGTACCGGTGGTAGCGATGTTGAATTTCAGGACATCCGTCATGTATTTTGGTAAGTCGGTGACCATTGTATAGTAACCCCAATCGTGACCAACCTGAAATGTCAATACTTACGATTTATATGTAATTCTTGTATGGTTTTATATTACTTATAGAATATGTTTTTGAAGATAAGTTTCAATGCCGTATCTGCAGTAAATAATGGTTTTCAAAATAAAAATCACTGCATCCATTTTGTTTAGCTTTTGTTTTTTATTTTTCTAATAATAATCATAACTGAATAGTTATTAAAAATGTTAATAAAAGGGGAACAAGTGGATCAAATAATCTTAATATATGTATATAAATCTCGTGTCACAATGTTTGTCCTCAATGGACTCCTAAACCACTT
>NC_052116.1:3727173-3742765 GCF_012273895.1 Zerene cesonia | reverse complement strand
ATATAACAGTTTATACCGATGTTTGGACAACACGAACTAGATTTAGCTAGAAAATGATGTTAAATTGTAAGCATTAGTAAATGTTACTTTTAACAAAAGCATTTAGTTTGGAGTAAAACCCGTCCTAACGTAAACATAGTGCTAACGGTAATATATACAAGCAATTACTTAATTTTTTAAAATGACTGTCACATCAAAATCATGAAGCATTAAACGCTAGATATTGTTTATTTTAAATGCCCTTACTTATATTATTTCTAAACCGAAAAACGGGACCATCATTAATTTTAACGAGCGTTCTGGGAAGGATTATTTCCTTCTGATACCAATTTAATTTTCGTAATTTAATCATAAGAATGGGATTGCTTCATGAAATTAGATCATCAAACAATTATTTACAATAATGAATTGTTGAATATTTAAAGATTGAATAGAAGATTAAAGTCACTTTTCATGTATAAAAAACCTTATAAGATTTGGCAACTTTTAACTAAAGACTTAACCAATAACTACATTCAAATGCATATCCACGAATTAATTTTTTTATCTCTCGTTACATACGTATAGGCCCCACATTTTTTTTTCAATGTAGCCTATTAGTTGAACTTAATATTGGTCTATAATTTCATTATATTTCTATAAAACATCCACATTGCACAGTAACGGTATTACATTATGCACAGATAATTTTTATGACATGACCACTGGCATAGTTGCCAGTGGTTCGCCTGATGGTAAGCGAACTCCGCCGCCTATGATATACGCAATAGGAATGCTTCTGCGAATGCGCTGCCCGCTTTTATGGGGTAAAGATTGAGGAAAAGATGAACGACAGGAAAGACGGAATGGACAGGAAAGGGTGAGAATAAGGAAACGGTCCTCCGGCTCTCCCACAGACCGTACGAATCACAGTATTCCACTAATTCGCGCATACGCCGGTCAATTGTGGGGGTGTGGTAGTTCCCCAATGAAGCTTGCCCAATTCCTGCCGAAGCGTGCCGTGTCGACTCCCACATGTATTTAAGATATTTCAGAATTTGTACGAAAAGAAGGAATAAATTTACATTTCACTAACCAGAAGACTGAACTAAATGTATCACAGCAGTACTATCAGCTTACGGAACATGTATTATTTAATAATATTGTACTCACAGCCGCAAATAATAGAGCCCAAGCCGGTACCGATCTCAAAATGGCTTTCCATGGTATTGGATCTCTTGCGCTTTTGTTGTCTGAACTCGTTATAGTTTCGTTCAAATACTTGAGTTCTTCGTCCGATATGAATGGATGGGTATTAGGCGTGCTGTAGCACAAAACACTCTGTAACAAGATATATATTGAAATTGCTTTCGAAGTCCTATTTCAAAGTCGAGGAAAATCTTAACGAAAGAAAATTCATCGATGAAATTTGCTGGTACCAATTATTATTTTGCGTAAGCATAATTTTTGGGGTGTAGCTATATTATATATAGAGCCTTATACCAAAATTATTGTACCATTGTTTGTAAAAATAGGACACATTTTCATATCTTATGATGATATGAGATCATAAATTTATTAGTTAACCCACAATTCATACAAAATGAATAAAACAATCATTTACCCAAAATATAAACCACAATATTCCAAAACAACCAAAGAAGTAAAACACATTGGCCCAATGTCCGTCCCCTGCCATGAGGATGCCAGACATGAAAGACCCGAAGATGTTTCCAATTTGAGCACCACCGAATACCAATGCACCCTGCCGAGATCTTTCGTGTGGTGGAACCCATCTTGCCAGAACTACCATCAAAGCTGGCATTGTGGGACCCTGGAATTTTTAACAAGATACATTGAGTTTTGTCCATAGTAAATAAATTCGGACATACTTAGTAAAATGTTTATTAGTTGATATATAATATATCGGATTCAAATTAACGGATTTAACGACCAATGTCTCTGGAATGAAATCAACTGCATAGTAAATTGGGAAATAAAAGAATTTTTAAGTAAATATAGAACCCATTGCGAAATACGCAGGCAACTTATTCCATGACAAAATGTTTATTTTTATCCTCAAAAATAAAATAAGATTCCATATATTACAAAATAATAATAAGGTCCTTTAAATAATACAAAAACACATAATTTATAGACTATTAAATGTAAAGAGTCATATGCGATGTTTTTGTAACTATAACAAGCTGTATAAATAAAAGAAAGAACGAAAAATACGATAAAATAAAATTATACGACGTGAATATTAATATGCATGCTACAAGGCTTAAGGTTACACGCAGCATAGCCATATAGAGATTACTGATATCATCGTATAAGAGATGAGAGAAAATACTTGAATACGATAAGATACGATACATCACAACAATGTTATATTCTGCATTTTCAATAAGTAATTTAAATGCAGGGATGGATACGAATTTGCGTAAATTACCAAAAATTTTCATCCGATATAACTAGACCTTATTAAATCCTACAAATATGTTATACAGAAATATATTACTAGCTGCGCCCCGCGGTTTCACCCGCGTAAGTCCGTATCCCGTAGGAATATCGGGGTAAAAAGTTACCTATATGTTATTCCAGTTGTTCAGCTGTCTACGTACCCAATTTCATTGCAATCGATTCAGTAGTTTTTGTGTAAAGAGCAACAAACACATGTAGTGTCTTACAAACTTTCGCATTTATAGGTTAGTAGGATTATCATTGAAACATAATTACATATGCATTATACGAGATTATACAAAAATAGCAATCAATAGGTAAGTCACCAAATATAGAATACTGTCAATAATAATATAAAATAAACTACGCTTTTTAAAAGTCAACTAACCTCACCCATTCCCTGCAACACGCGCAGTATGAACAACCAAGTTGCACCTCCCGCATTCACAACGATAGGGGTCAGCAGGGTGAACAATGCTGTACTCAATAACCCGATACCCAGTGTCCATTTTCCCCCATATTTCTCCGCCAAATATCCGCCGGGGACATGAGTCAGTGCGTACCCATAGTAAAACCCACTTAGTATCAGACCTTGAGTTGATTCGGACCAGTCGAAGTAGGCATGCTGAAATATGAAAAATTATGTTAATTCGATTTATCTACCATACTTAATGACAATAAAAATAATAGAAGGTCAAATAAAGCATAGAATCCAAACATAATACTGATATTCTTAATTGTGAAGTTGAAAAACCTACGGTGAATAAGGTTAATAATTCAGAAAATGGTTCAAGATTTAATTATCTCTATATAATAATATATATTCCTTAGATGGAGTAGGGCGCATAACTTATAATAATTAAACACTATAATAAAACGTATATGTCTTCACAATTTTTAACAATATTTTTATTATATTATATTACATAACTATGAAATGATCACGTGACAGGTCTAAATTGATAAAAACATTCAAACTTTCAATGAAATATGAAACACAACAGTTATAAAATATCTTAAAGCATTTCTCCTGCTATCTAAACCATACCACAGATAACATGTACAACTATACCCAGAAATACAATAATATTACAGAAGACCTCCATGTTTATATATATTATTTTCTGAGAAATTCGTAAGAATCGTATGATTTTTTATGGATTGGAAATAGTATATTATTGTTAGAAGTAAATAAAATAGTTCAGACGAAGAAATTATGAGAAAGAATGAATATTTTTGTGTGGGCTGTGGACTACTTCAGTCGCTCAATGTTTCTTAATCGAAGCTGCAAATTATTTGTAACTAGCTTCCGCCTGCGTGGAGTTTGGACATTTACAAATGATTTAGTGACTGTCTATTCCTGTTTTATCTCAAGGGAGCATTTAATCAGGATAAAATTATTCTATCACTCAAGTCAGCTCATACCCTGTGCATACCAAATTTAATCAAAATCTGCTCAGAAGTTTCAGCATGATTGACGGATAAACATCCAAACAAACAAACTTTCACGTTTAAAATGTAATTAGCTCACCGGTTTTATAATAGCGGTGCCATTAACCAAAAGTTCGCTTTCGTCTGGACACGCGTCGGGATCGAAGTGTGACTCCTCGTTCTTAGTGTTATTGACCATTTGAGTGACAGCTAAGTTCAGACAAACCCGCATTGTGTACGCGTTGCATACCGCCAACAGTCCCATAAGCCCCAAGACGTATCGTTGGGGTATTATAAATACTGAAATTTTACAAAATAACTTGAATATTACGGGTAAATGAAACAAATGTATTAGCAAAACGTATCATATCAGTTAAAATTAATTACAGAAACTATTATACGGCATATTACATGTACCGTGAAATTAATTTAAGTAGGAAATAGACAATGCTGATTGTTTGATATGGTTCATTTGAATATTAACAAAAAAACAAAATTGCTCGCAAATTATTCCAATTTTCTGGCTGAATGTGATATTGTAGTTTGAATTTTAAGAATTTCATGTTTTTATTACATAGAGTCTATAGGGTTAGGATTTGGTCCTAATCCCTATAGACTTTCTGGATTCATGTTGGTTGACAGACATAAAAAGTGTTGTGGCTCAATTTTTTCTAAATGCATAGGTTAATTTTCCAGTGTATTTACTCCTTATACAAAAATAATATAGACTGTAGATAATATAGTAATAAAGATACTCACACTTTGATAATATCCTTCTCCATCGCGGTATCATTTCAACGTACAATATAAAGATTACGGCTGCTAAAGTGACTGCGGATCTGTAAATCAAGAACTGTGTAAATAAGATAATCATAAAAGTGATAATGAATCGAGTTACTTTCCTTCGTACTATTTACACATACTGTACCTATTTAGAGAAATATATGTGAGTTTTATTGTGTTTGTTCCATAGCTATAGCTATTGCTATAGCAACGTAATATAATTTTAGGTTTTCATGAAATATATTATCATTGTAACACAATTATACATATTTTTCGAGGTTACGCAAAATTAGAAATTAAGACAATAGCCATATAGCCATATTTGGTACAGAATAACAAAAATAGTGTAACGAATTACGAATTCGCTTTTTTTTTTTTTTTAACTGCGTCTTTTATAATAAAACTTGTTTTTACATTTATTAAAAAAAAATCAGGGATTTGTAAAGCTTTTTATACTCGTATATAGGGACCATCGTTTGTCATTAAAATCTCTCTGCTTTTTAAAATTCCCGTTTCTGCAATAATGTTTTATTTTAGGCTTTCCCTTTCATGAAATTAATAAGTCCTTAGCATTATAAATCCATAAATTAAAACCGTTCATTACCTATTTTCTTTTAGAAACCTATGAGACATAAAACATATAATTAATTGCCAGTAAAGTTAATTTGGTAGCAATTTTTCATGTTTTAATACCAGGCCAAGGTTGCCATGCTCCTTGAGCGTGCAGAATTTGCAACAAAAACTTGGCTCTATTGAATATCTACAAATATTGTTTGGGCGATACCTCTGTACATGATATTGTATCAATAATTGTGATTTCTCTGGTATTTTAAGTAACTAATTGTCAAATAATAATAGTAGATATTAGCATATAGAAACTTTTACTTTGTTTGTGTTGCCATGTGATAATTACGTAACAATCGTCAAGGTTTTTTAAAAACGAAATTCAAATAAAATGATATTTAAGGAGAAATTTATGCTTATAGAGTATATTTATGCTATAAAATTAAAAATTAAATGTTTTTTTCTCTAGATATTTTGTACTATATACAATAAAGAAAAAAATATGCTTCCGAGTCACAATGGTCCAGACTATTGGCTTTTAGGCTATAACTAAATGCAACCTGAGAACAACATGTGATTCAATCATGCTTATTTATACGTTTTATTTATGTATATGTTGAATGCACAAATGCATTTTGAATATGGCCCTGACATGAAATCATAATATAATCAAAAATTCGTTTTGTAATAAAGAATATCATTGAGATAAAATATATTTAATTACATTTAAATATACCAAACGTATCTAACTCATTTTATGAAAACATCCTTAGTAAGTTATAAAAGATCGTAAAGATTAAATCGTGCAAAAAAACTTGAAAGTACTCTGTTTCATCATTTATGAATGCGAATTTCTTTGTTTTGAAAAAATAATTAAATTACCAAAAGATCTTTGTTGTTCCCAGATTGGAATAATTTTTTCAAAAATAATCATTTCAAAAATATCGCTTTGTATTTTCTCGTTTTTATTAGCTGTGTTCCGGTTTATTGTAATTAAACATGCTTCGGTTAAATTATTAATTCCTTTATTTCGTTTCATGTGTGAACACTTTTTCATTTATCGTGATACCGCGGAAATAACATACAGAGAATCATTTAAAAAATATAATAGTAGGATATAAGTTTGATAACTGTAGGTAAATTTTATTTTTGTTCAATTTAGTAAATAAGTACATTATAACACATTCAGTTCATTCGAATATGACAGTATCGTTGTATGTGTTTATTACTCAACAGTGCTGACACCTTGACGCGTTTGGAGTTAGATCTAGCGCTCGTGTTTTTGAGACATTAATATTTTAAAATTAACTCTTAGCAGAAAGAACAGTGCGTTTTAATGAAAAAAAATCAGTAGGAATCACGAAATATCAAAAAGTGAACCGTAGCACGGTAATTACATACAATAAGTAGTAAAATAAATGATTTTTTTACTTTGATGATTTTTTTATCGCTCATAGGCTTTAGGGAGGTGGCAGCACTGTTAATGAAGTAAATGGTTGATTAACATTTTATACATTCAGTCAATCAATGAATCTTATTTTTAATAATATTTTTAACGAAGAATATTAATTTCTATTCAGCGTACAGTTTTACATGCGTAGTAGCCGGATAAATTTACTAACGTGCTAAATCGGATCCAATTTTTTTTTATATATATCAACTTTCAACAATTGATTTAAATATTTTTCTCATAGCATTCAAATTCTTTCAAAAAATTTCTAAAAAAATTAAACAGTAGAAATTTTATCACGAGGCGGGATGAATTTTCTTATATTATATGTAGCGATAAGACCGCCAATTATTTTAATTAAAAATTAAATTAAGATTCTTTGTAGTTTTGTTTTAGAGCAATAAATGAACAGGTTATATGAATGTTCCAAAAATACAAAAGTATGTTTCGTCACAGTTAAACCTATTTCAACCATCCTCAACACAACTCCACTCCACAGAATGGTTTTATCATTCTAAGATAATCTTTAAAAATTTTACATAACAAACATTCTTTGATAAATATACGCAATTGACTTTAGCTATGACATTATGTTTCATAATTTCTGTCCATGATATAGCGTAAGATCCCATTGCTCGATTATGAAGGTATCTATATAAACTAGGATTAAATTAATTTTAAATGAATGTTAGGGGAGTATGCTACTGTTTCACGAAGAACTGGTTACACGTATTTGTCGTTAATTGATCTATAATTAAATTACTAATAAAATCTGCTATAGAATAAAAAATAGAAGGCTTAATGGTAAATTGATTTTTATAGATGGCAACCCTATCGTTATGGCGGATTGAGTGCTTTTTTCGTATTCTTTTTTTTTGTATTCTTTACATATTTATTTTTTTATGACTTAACATTGGTTTAATAGATCATGTACTTGAATTCCACATTTATTTAATGAAAAAAAAAGCCGGCAGACTCAAGCAATGTAATATTGTAATAATACAAATGTAGTTAATATAATAATTTCTTAATGTTTATATCTCAACCAAAAACTCATGGAAAATATAACCATTAGATACTGAGATAACGTTGTTGTACAGATTAGAAACAAGTAAGACTGACAAGATAGCGGGATAGTTCGATAAATCCAATATCACGTTGAGCAATGACTTTTGCATTATGTATTTACGTATAGTTTTGGGAGGAGAGCTGTTTGGGAGTCAAAAAGCGGGTTTTTCCCGAGGAATTTTTAACACTTTTTGATGCTTTTATACGTTTTAGCGTGTTATATTACCCTTTGTCAGTAAATGCAATTATCAATATTCACATGTTTATTTAATTATTGTGTGTTTAAATGGAATTTATGAGTGTTTTTGATATTATGCACTTAACGAAACAAATTTTACATCAGACAAAAAGTGCTTTTTTGTGAAGCATCGTCTCAAATCGAGATTTTCATATTTATTTTACATATTACTGTGTGTGACAACTGACGATGACATCAATGTGTAGCAATTACTCGCCACTTCAAAACTCGTTACATTCTCTTTTGTTTATAATGCACTTTATGCTCGCTGAATTTAATTTACCATCATAAAATATATGAAGCCCATAATGTGTACGATCAACCATAATATATTCAAATTATTACATTATGTGAGTATTTAAAAACACATGTATTAAAATTTAACTAAAACTTTTATGGGTCATCGTGTTATATAATAATAATAATAATATTCTAGGGTTTTCAGTAAACTGATTATGAGCCAAATAAATAACCGGTAAGGCATTTTTCTTCCAAGAGACTGATTAAAAATTCTAACTACTAAATATTTAAAGAAAATCCTCGTTATATAGGATATATATGTGATAGAACATAATAATCATTATGTTATAATATGTATACACATTATCACTACATAGTATAAAACAAAGTTACTTCTTTTGTATTTTCGGATTTTTTCGGATTTCGATAGGGCTTTTTTAATTTGTTGAAAATTGACGGTTTATATGTATATAAGCATAGATTAAACTACTCCGAATATAACGTGTGCGAATCCGCTGGCAAAAGCTAGTATATATTATCTTATGTACTAAGAATTAGTATTCTACTCGTGGATAAAAGTGAGTTGTCGAGGGACAAATACAGGTTTGTAAGACTTATATAAGCAATATCGCATATTGACATGGTTAAATTTTATACTTGACCTAAAGAATTATATAATAAATTCGTTAACTTGCTCTTTGCTTTTAATGTCTCATTTAATCCAATATTTGTATAGCAGTTTAGACTGCAATACTCCAATTTAAACACTCTCAATTAGTTATCTGGGTGAGGATGATTTATAAATAAAGTAATGAGTGAAATAATTAACATGTATTCACATTACATTACTGTAACTATTGATTTTTTTATGGGCAACTGAGCCGGTGTTTCGCCTGATGCTAAGTGATCACCACTCATGATCATTCGCAGAGTTGCGTAAGCTCTGCTTGCTTTTAAGGAGTAAGGGATAAGGAGAGGATTGATGACTGGAAAGAAGGAATGGACTGAGAAGAGTGAGGAAAAAGAAACGGGCCTTCAGCTCAGAAATATTAGTTAAATAATATTATTAATTACGCTTTGTTATAATATTGCAGTCTATATTCACACGAGTTTCTATGAACATCATATAGCGTCAAGGTATTTCATTAAAAATAACTCCTAATTGAACGGTCAAATGCTTTCTGGGAGGTTTACTTAAGTTTGTTATTTAAACAATCATACGTGTTTTCAATTTACTTTGAAGTATGAAGATTGAAATTTTATTTACTTTGATACAACTATTAAACATCGTTTTAACATTTCAATTGTGCAATTGTATTATGTAGAAAGCAGGTTTATAATATTTATTTTCATTCATCATTACTTCACAATGTTTATTATCTGTGAAAATTTTTCAACATTTTTTTTTTCTATAATTTTATTGTTGTAAATGATTGATGGTTATTGTTATAAATATATTATAATATAATAACACCATAAATTAATTCTGACAAAAATGTACAAAACATTGTATGATTTTCATTTATAATACAAAATAAAAGCCTAGATTAGATCATAAATGAATTCATAATTAGCAACCTATAAGTATCCCAGCAAAAGCCTGGACCGCAAGTCAACAAACACATTATTTATAAATAAAGTATAAAAAATACAACCTCAAAACCGGTGTAAGTCTTGTCTTTTTTCCTAAAATGTGACCTAAATAATCGACTTGGTTTTTAAGGTGAATGTGACTATTTTCCTCGTTATCTTTTATATTAATTTTAATGTAAAATATACATATATTTTTAATATGTAAGCGAGTATTGATATTTGAATTAAAATGTTTAATTGTTTTTCTTTTTAATATGATTGCGTGCAATAAGCCGACTTGCTATGAACTCTATATTAATAATAATCTTTTGTTATATATAATAGACTATGGGTACTATAGGTAAGTTATAAAACTTACCTATAGTACCCATAGTCTATTTATTCTTATTATAAAACTTAAGTATAAGTTAGGTAAGCTCAAAGTATTATTTTAACAAATTTATTATTTCAGATAAGATCTTCTTAAACACGTTCGATTGATTCTATATCAACACCATACAACAAAATACATGTTCTGTATAAAATAGGTATAACTTTGGCCTGTACTAAAAATAAAATAAAAATAAGATATAGCCTTAGAGTTCGAACTGAAAGTAAATTTTAGTACGTAGTCTAAGGCTTCTTCAACACTTTCCTTAACATTATGTTAATATGCAAAATTATTTCATTTCAGAGTAACTTTGTCTATATCTTATATCATAAACGGTTTAAATATTTAGATTACATGAAATTCATGTAATTTTCATACAATAGATATATAGAATAAACATAATAGTAGTTTAAGGGTTAAGAAAACAACTTTTTTTCTACAAAACAAAACTAAAAAACTGCTTTAAGTCCATAACAAAACTTCTTAAAGTGGTTATAGGGATGAAAGTTCCGTTTGAAAATGATTTGACACGACCTGAAGATAACAAAGAGAGAAGTTTAAGCGGCTATCGATAATGATTGATAGCATTTACTTCAAGAAGCCAATACTTCTGTGTGACGGCCACGGATTCGTTATAATAGTTATTTGTTTAAGCGTGTAAGCATTGTGTATTCTGCAGCAGTATTGCAACAAGCGGTAAATAACACGAGAATAATCAATACTGCCGTGAGGTCGACTGCTTTCTGTCGATATTTTATATTATATTAATTTTATTTAAAGCGACCGCATAAAAGCAACTTTGTGTCATGTCATGGACTCTTTATGAGTTGGTATGTTTTTGATTTTTTCCGAATTCTATCGCAATTACTTCGTCTTTCAATGCAAAGATTAACGAAGCGGCGAAAAATAATGTATGTGTGTTTGGGCACACACAATAGAACCTACTATTAGTATATCCCTGTAATAGAGTAATGGTTTGGTTGGTTACTAAGAAAAAAATAATACAATGCATAAGATAAGCATTCACGAACATCAAAATGACACAAAGCATGTTATATTACATACCATACTGCTCGTACTTTTGAATCTAATTATACCTTTATATTAAAATATATAGATTGTATTCATGTCAATGTTAATTGCATTCACGTAGATAGATAATATGCCTTTCGGCTATAAACGTCAACGTCTGAAAGGTAATGTTGCTTCAAAAATACCGAATTCATTGTTTTTGTTTTTCAATATTCTGTTAAATAAATCGAAAAAATAATAAAAATAAATGAAACTAACTGGTATACATGGTCAACAATGTCTGGATTATTCAAAATTTAATATAGTAAAGCAATAAAATATACATAAATTTATTAAAACATTCTTCACGAACGATAATAATTATAACTTACTTCTTCCCTTTTTCTTGATCGTTGTATCTCGGACGTTTTTCCGAATATTCAACTATAGCGCTATCCATTAGCACAACAATCATAAATATATATTTTATTTCACATATCACATTTAAAACTACAATATAATTGCACCAAAATAATACCCAAATCAAATCAAAAGTCACATCTACAATACGACAAAAATTATCTTATATTTAAATAAGTTATCTGTTATATAGAGGAACATTAAAAATGTATTTATTTAGGCCCTGTTCAAGCCTTAATACGCTAATATTATGACGAATGTTGCCGGTGTTTAATAAAAGATTATTATTTTTATATAAAACGATAACAAAATAGAATGTCTTGTCCTTGTTGGTAAGTGTAGAGAATTGGTTTATAAAATAGCTCACATATATCTATATATTATGTGAAGTAAGAGATTGTATAAATATCTGTTGTTCTCTCTCCTCTTAGTTAGTTATTTTAACGAAGAAAATTATAAATATATATATGTAATTTTTAAATCAAAAATATTTTAAAATCATATAGAAAAATTTTAATCGTTGTCTTCATCTTCTGTCGTCATCTTATCGCAACAGTGAAAGAACGTATCCAGGAAAACATATTTAAGTCGTTTTAATATACTGTCAAAATAACCGCATGGCTGCTAACAAAATTAGCCGTGAGAAAGACTTCAAAACAAATTGTAAATTGTCCCATTGAAAGTATGAAAACAGTATACACAGCTCACAAAGACGTATTGTCGATTTCAAATTAAATATTATTTAGATTGTATAACACTCAGGGTTGCTAGCGTTCAAGCATCAAGGTCATTTGCGCAACATTTGTAAATAGTATTGCAAAATATTACAGTTATCGTTAAATGGATAATTTAACAGTGAAATTTTATTGGTACTTACAATTTTATAATGGCTTTAACGTTAGAATATGTAATTAGTGTATAATCAATTTAACTATGGTATAAAAGAAGTGAGTACAAAATACGAGACCAAATAGACCATGTGTATAAGAGATACTGGACATCGGTCCAGACGATCCTGAGATTGGTGCGTTCAAACAAACACACTCTTCAACGTTGTTAGAATCGATTATTTCTATATATTCGATTTCATGTTTTTTTAAGAAAGTTTATTACTCACCTAACATTTAACACAATATGCTCTCGCAGTTTTTAACTATGAACAAGACCTACTAAAAATATTTGACTATCAAGATATTATTTTTATATGATATAATCAAGGGATAATTTAAGTCTTTTTTATGATGGACATAATGGATATAAGACATGGACATTATATATTTATTTACTTTAAACGATCATATCTTTGTTCATAACGTTTTTATGATTAAGATTCTATCCTTCCTTGTAAATGGGAAAGTATGTTTGTTCGTTTGATTGTAATTATTTCACGTCGCGTCGAAGTAATTAATTGATATAATTTTGGTGCATGTTGATAATGAGAAGGCTGATAGCAATAAAGGCTTTTTTCGACGGTAGCGAAGCGAAAATCAAATTTGGTTATAAATCGCGTTTCATAAATACACGTTTGATAAATTGTTGTGAATTACATTATAAATGTATATTTAATTTATAAATGCCTTATGAATTCTAACTCTTGGTAACATTATTTTAATTATGTAGGTACATGACGCTAATTAATGATATCAAAATAAGCAAATATTGTGGGTAACATGGCCTTTCATCTTTTCACGTGCGAAATAATTCGAAGTAATATCTGCTGATATTAAAGGCTAAAACACGATCTCACACTGTTAACGCCTCCTTTGTTTTATTTGCTCCTCATTATAGAATCCACGTGCGTTTTGTGTTTATACAACAGACGACATTCTACGCTTCTAATGCTGAACTATCTGCGAAGTAAACGTTAAAAATAAGCAGAACACACAGCTAAATAAGTAAATATTGTGTGTGTTTCTTGTATAATATAGATAGTTCTATAGACAAACGAACTAAAACGTTTCATTTATTTATTATTCATACTTATGTGTGTTATTTTATGTGGAAAAAAATGTATCATTTTTAATATGAAGAATCTTCACAATTATGACATAACGTTCAGAAATCATACTCTTATTACATTTCTCTACAAATGCCTTAATAATAAATAATAAAAGCCTTTTATTTCTTACAGAATGAAAAAAAGCAAGATACAAAAAAATAAAAAATTTGATTAGATTAAGTTAGTAAAATACTGATAATTTTGTTAGTACATAAGCTTAGTTCCTAAATAAAGTCCCATTTAAATTTGGTCTTATTCTGAAAATTCAAAAGCAGTGTTTTTTCTTAATATTAATTATTATTGATTACAACTATGTGATTGAAGAATATCGCCTTAACTATCTATTGTTAATATTATTGTTGATCCACACTAGCGGCCTCATTGACCCAATTAAAATTAACACTTCTAAGTACTACACGATATTAGTAATTTAATTGTTTCAATAGCACTTGTACTGTATTCAATTTTGTAATTCGATTAACCGTGTAAACTATAAACGCGGACCGACGTTATGTCTTATTTATTTCAGTATTTATATTCGTTGGACGGATTTCCGAAAACTGATATTTCTGTTGAAAGTTTCCATTAGAATTTTTCGAAAAATGTTTTCAATTTTTCAATTGATTGAAAAAAAAATTAGTTAGTGGTTCAATATTGTTATTGCGGTAGAGAATGACGAAAAAAAACTCGCAAATATATATATTCTCATGTTATAAATGGGAAACAATTTCGATTATCGATCTTATTATCAAAATCGATAGAATAAGAATAGGAACTTAACATTAGTCAACAAAATAACAACGCAGTCAAATAAAAAAAAATGTTAAAAAAACATTATCTCGAATGACTGTTATGTAGCAGACATATCATACATTATATTGGACATATACACAGATATATATTGGCCAACCAGAACTTAGCTAGCGTGGTGGATTATGGCCTGAAACCTCATAGGTGGCCTGTGTCCCAACAGTGGAAACATATTATATATGAGCTGATGATGACGATTGTTATTGCGCAATGAGTAAAATATTGTTTCACTCATTTTCCTCGTACTTTTCTTTACCACAAAGGTCAAATTCCCGACGAGCAAAGACTTCCGAACTTTATAATTAGAATTTCAATGAGACACGATATAAAATAAATTAGAATAAGTGTCCATTGTTTCGTTTTGTTCCTCCTTAAGTTATAAGGAAACTATTATGAAATATAAATGCGCAAACTATAAACGTTTAACCATTCTTAATGTTATTCTAATACGTAAATATTTCTTCTCAAGAAAATTGCAAGCTGCCACGGTATGAATGGTGTTATAAATTCCTTTGTACGATGTTTTATAACGATTTTTTCTATCCAATATTTTCTTCTTATTAATATCAAGTAGGTGCATTTATATTACGTTAAATATACATTGTACAAAATTTGTATGTGATATAGAAAAATTGTTTTTTATATCAGCGGGAAACTGAGCTGCTTACTCACTAGATGTTAAGTGACCACTACCACCCATGAACATTTACAGAGGAGGGCTCCGTACAGCTCCGGGTGCGGCTGCCCAATTCATTTAAAAACATTTTTAGAATTATGTCATTAACCATGTTGTTATGTCGAGTAACAATAGATTTATTTCATTTCAAAAATTTACAGATTATTAAAAAAAGTTCCTTCCATAAACCAATAATTTATTTTATATCCAAAACAATATCATATGAAACTACTCCACTCAGTTGTTTTCGTTCAAAGTTTGAAGCAGTCTGCTCTGTACAACTTTTGGCTCCATTAAACTTCGTTCACTTTACACAAACCATACCAACATAATATATTTTACGACATTATTAAATATTCAAGTTGCTTTTACACAGAACAGAGATGTAAAGTCGTGACCAAACATTTAATTAACATAATAGATCCGCTGTAGGTAGATATACATTTTTATTAAAATGTTAATATTTGTTAACCGCGGTATTTAAGATACATTAT
>NC_052116.1:3710327-3726173 GCF_012273895.1 Zerene cesonia | reverse complement strand
CGGTATTTAAGATACATTATACTTCAGCATTTCTATGAAATTATTATGGTACATTTAATGGAAGATTTAAATATACATTTTTTTTTTTACTGTGTGTAAAATTTAGATATACATTTTTTTTACTGTCAACCCGCGCTTGGCATGGTGGATTAAGGCCTGCACCCACATTTACTAGGAGCTCCGAGCCCCTGCAGTGGGAACATATTTGGGCCGATGATGATGATAATTCTTTTTCTATTTCATGAATAGAATATTACTTATATAAATAATTCACGGGCGTATGGCATAAAAAATAATATACTAACCCAAATATATAATAGTTTTATCTAATAGATGTAATCTGATACATGTATGCTACCACCATCACAGAAAGCAAAAAATATCTCTTTGATATTATGAATTCACCAATTGAACAAACATTTAATATTTTACTAACCCGCCGAAGTTTTAAGCACTTTCCAGCGCGCACAGGTCACGGGCACAAAGCTAGTTCGTCCGTGACCAATGTCTTTATAATCGGTATGTATGTATTTCTTAATCACACACGAGAAAAATTAAACAAAGTGTCTATAAAATATTTCAGTGATATATCTATAGTACTAATATGTGAAGCAGAAAACATTTTTGCTTGAACGTGCTGATCTTAGGAATTACTGGGCCGAATATTTACTGCAAAGAAATTGTGTATAGAGATAGTTTGAATCCAGAAATCCTACGGGAACTTGAACTATAAGGAGGGAACCGCGTGACTGTCTGTGCTTTGAACTAATGCTTTCACTACGTGGACAGAGTCGCGGGTCGAAAGCTAGTAAAGTTAGTTATATAATAATTAAATCTTGGTACTAATTTGGGCTATTGATTAATTATTATTAATTATTACCACTGGCTTAACGTATTATTTTTCAAAAAATATTTTATTAGTCTCGCACTATAAAATTTTAAGATTTTATTAGATTTGTGATTTAATGTTTTAATAAAAACTGATGAAAAGGATATTTTTTTTTTTTTGTTTATTTTTCAGGTAGGTACTAAACTAAAGAGGGACTGCTTTTCTTGGTAACTTCAATATTAATGTTATATTAAATTGTAGATATATGCATGTAATGGTGACAAATAACTTCAAAATATATTACTAGTTGTCATTTACAACTTCGCTCGCGTAGTCAAAAAATTTCCCATGGAAATGAGATATCACAGAAGTAAAAAGTATCTTAAAAAGCTTGTATATCATAAATAAATTACTTAGCCCTATAGATATCTATAGACATAAAAATCAAGTAATAAAATCGTTCGGTTGTAACTTGCAAGAACCACAAACAAATACACTTTCACGTAGACAATCTTTGTAGATATATAATATTTAGAAATATCCTAAAATCCACAAAACATACAATATTCAATAAACATTAGAAAATAATTCATACATGTTACTAGATAATACTAGAAACTATCAAAACCAAAGTAAATACTATTAGATTTTTATTGCATTCCAAAGAATCAAAGTAAATACTTTTAGATTTCTGTTGGATTCTTTTGATAGAGACAATACAATGAGTAAAAGGCTTTTTATATTTTCCTTAACAGAACAAGTTTCAGGTGATTAACCGCTATGTTTTTTCCAGATAAACTCGTGATTTTCTCTTTAAAAGGAAAACACTTTTAGTTTAATTGGTATATATGTAGGTATGTGTTTAATAAGAAGGATGATAGACCGCGTTTAATCATAGAGATTGCAAGAAATTGATGGACAAAATCTTTTGGTCGAGAGAAACTGTTTTTAATTATTAGGAATGGTAAATCATAACATTCTAACGTATTTAACTATTTGTGAACTTGTTATACCATTTTAATGTACCTGATTGGAAACTATGGAATGTTTCTTTTGAAAATTTGACAGGAGGGTTGATTTATCGACACTATAAGTTATTGAAGAAACATATCAATGGTCCTATCTTAAAATATTGCTCATATTCTAGAAATAATAGACATCTAGGTTATACTTTTGAATACATTTTATCTCCTTGCTATTTTCTTGTTTATTACTTTAACTAGATAAATAAAAAATACAATCCTATAACTAGAATAACAACTTCTTGAAAACAACTTTACCTATAATAATAAAACCTTTAAATGAGCATGTATCATACATAGATAAAAACATTAAAATCTAAAAATAAGCATAAATTTTTTATCAGTTAACTTTAACTGAAATATCTTTAAGAAAACATTCTTATATACTCGAACTTCAAAACATAATGAATACTAATTTTATAGTACTTTATCAAAGAGCTCAAACCATGTAAATATGCATGCGAAGAATGCTATTAAACGTAGCTAGGCATTATTTAAAGTACCTAATGTTTCTATGCACCTAACACACCAATTATTAGATACTTGTAATATATTATACATTTCCAAAGAAAAATGTGAAGGGCTATTATAGACAAAATTCCTAAAATCGAGGCGTATCCTCCAGTCTAAGCGTATCTAATTATTTTATTTATATGTTTCTTTACGTACACATCGCAGTAAATTTTACGAATATCATAAAGGCTTGTTGTGAACATGTATGGAATATTTGAAAATATGTTACACTCGAATTAAAATTCCTAAAATAATAGAGATACGATATATTGGTTTTGAGTTACTATTGTGAACGAACTAAGTCCTTTTTATGTAAAGATATTTACGCTTGGTACTTAAGCATTAATGAATATTAAATAGCATTGCAATTATACGAATTATATGCTCATAGCTCAATTTTCGTACTAGTTTTTGTGAAATAGTTATATAGTTTGATAACATACATAATTCACAACCGTATTTTTTATAATTTGCTTGTTATAAAAAGTAATCCATTTTTTTAATGAATCACAATTTTAATAAATACGATTAAGTTGATATATCATAATGTGAAATAAAGAAAAAAAATGTAAAGCAACGCATAAATTACTTAATAAATAACAAAACATTTCCCATCACACCTGGTTAAATAAGCGAATCATATTTATCAGATAAGATTCAGCTTGAAAAATATACCTATATTTATATGTGAAAATGTATTTTCTTTCCTTCTTAATAAAAATAACGTACTTGATCGAAAACAAATTATTTATCCAATATAAACAAGTAATATTAAGGCATTAGTAAATAATGTTTATTTTTTTTCGTTCTCATGAATGTTATAGGAACTTATATGTATGGCATTTACTTAACATAGCTATCAGTAATTTCAAATTTCCAAAAAACTTGTAAACCATAAACTATATATATTTTAACAACACCACTTCATTCCACCACAATTTTTCACAAGAAATACATCAAAAGCTACTCACTATGCAATGTTTCGTACATCCGTACACCAAATATCACTCGTAATCGTAAACCGTCGAAACGTTTGCGCAGTTCGACTCCTGCGCATATTCTAAGAAATGCTCTCAGTACAAAATCAGTCATCACGGACGTCCAACGTGTGCTTCAGGCGAATGTTATAAGATGTTGAATGGACCCGATCGTAATCACGAGCCGCTATTAAAGCAATTATGCGCTTAATTCCACACTCTGTTGCATTTATTTCGAATTGGTAATGAGATACGACGGTTTTTATTGCCTACTATCGATGTATGAGGATTATTTATTCTGTGTGACTTTCCCACTAAAGAACATTAAGTTTTAAAGCCAAAGCGTTTATTACGGGCCTAAGGTTACCATGTTGAGAGGTATCGAGAATATTTATAACATATTATAATAAGAACTTTAGCTAGTATGAGACATTCCCTTGACTTCCTTTTCTTCTTCCCTTTCATTCAATACCATTTCGTTTAGTACTTTAAAATAAATGTTATTTGCTGATCATTATATAAATAACGATTGTTTTCCCTTTTTGTAAATAAACTTTGACTTGTAAGTAGTAATTAGTTAAGTCCTCTAAATATAATATACAAGTAAAGGATAATTGCTTATACGACATTGGTGCGGACACATTTTTTTTCAAGCCTTAGAAAGATACGTACAATTGTCGTGATAACATATCAATATATTGTAACATATGAACTCGAACCCTTTGATAATCTAAAATTTAAAGCGGACTCTTATCTACGTCAAGAAACTCTTGAATTAAATTAACTTCGAGCACCTGCATCACTACGGAATGTGCTGAACGAATCTCCGATAACCAAAATTATACATAACAAAACTCTACTAAACTTAAAGTATAGTTAGTACCAATTACATCATACTTCATACTGATATTATAAATGTGAAAGTTTTGTATGGATGTTTGTCCGTCAATCACGCTGAAACTGCTCAACGAATTTTAATGAAATTTGGTATGCCAACAGGATATGAGCTGACTTGGGACTTTTTATCCCGATTAACTAATTGTAAGGGTTAAAACGGAAATCTTTTTATCCGGGCGGAGCCAGGACGAGTCGTGTACGTCTAGTACAGAATAAAGCTGTAGTCATTTTAAAGTAGCATTACCAACCAATCTTAAGTATCGCAGCTCATATGTTGAGCATGTTTCGGGTCGAATTGGGCCTGTTTATGTACACACCCGTACAAAATATATATACGTGAAATAGTAGCATGAACACTAATGTGTTTTATATAATTGTAGAGCTAGACGCATACATATTCCTCTTTGCGAATCCATTCCTTTATTCGCCTCATCTTTCTTTTATTTATCCCTTATTCTACAAAGTTTGATCTATTTGCGGAAGCATACCGTCAACTCCCTGATCTCTTGCCAACTCAATTAAAATTATGTTTTGAATTTTCATAATAGGTAAAGTTAATGCAACTTCTATAGCTCTTACGGTTTGTTACGTACGTTGACGCGTATTTCCTACATTATTAGACAAATAACCTAGTATAAAAAAGTAATAAATAACCATGAGTCAAGTGATATTTTATAAAGTAAGTATAGTATTATCCATACGAGCTACGTGTTATAAAACAATTAATCTACATATATTTTAATGATATATTCATAACGATGTAAAAAGAGATTAGTTACACATAAAATCCATAATATTACACATATTTTATTCAAACAATAGGAAAGCGTTTTCATTAGTACAATGAAACTTTGAATAACTCACAAGAAAATTATTATTAATACCCGACTTTGAAAATCGACAACGAATATTATACTATTATATTTATGTTTCACTCTCTTTGCAACGTATTTTTATAATGACTGTATAAACGGAAAAATAAACATTTTAATTCGCAATATTTAATGGGTAGTATGTTACATTTTACTAGGTACATGGTCGTTGCTTTACACGGTCGCAACCTGCCTCCTTGACGAAGGGCGTCGGGCACTGGATCGGGGATTTAATCTATTGTCCGATGCGGCGAGGCGGCGTGGAGCCTACCGCCTACAGGAGGGTAGAGCGGTGATCCCACTTTGCTCTAATTATGCGCCTGGCCCGGCAACGGGCAGCCGCCGAAGGGGTCGCGGACGTATTTTAACCAGCTTCCGTGGCCCCATCACTCAAGTGGCTAGACGGAACACAGTAGGGTTTTGGTCGGTAAGAATCCGACATAACCCACGGCTCCATCCCCGGGGGCCGTGGGTATCGTGGGTATCAAAAAGGTACATGGTCGTTCAGTGAATCAATATGTTTTGTAAATGTATGTTGAGGAATTTTTTATATCTGTATGTGACTTTGGCGCGTTCTCTAATGTAAATTTTTTTTATTTTTAACTGGTCATTTTAGACAGAAGATAATTCATTTGGATAAATTTTCCATTTGAATTGTGTTCAATAGATTCAATTAATGCAATGAATGTGAGAAATACATTTTTGGAATGGTAAGACGTATTGGAAAATAATAAATTCATTCATAACTGATATTATATAATAATACATATTGTTTGCGCATGCCATAATATGAACGTTTGCCGGTTATTTCAAGGTCAGTAAAGCTAGTACAGTATTATGTTATCTGTGGTAAAACTTAAAAATTAACAGAAAACTAGTCAAATCGCAACTAGTACCTACCACCATCGGCATTTCTTATGAAGTTGTTTGAAATTTTCTAGTAAAATACAATGACTTGAGATTGGTTTAACTTTAAAGAAAATTGTCACTTTGAAGCTTAACAAATTACGAACGGCTTGTTAAATCGTAAAACATATAACGATAACATACACGGAAGTGAAAAAAATAAATTGTCATCTGTATTTTACTTTTAGCGGGGTACGCTAAAAAAATTATCAATAAAAATAATCAATTTATATGTTTATACAAAAATGTAGTTTATTCTCATACAAAATATACAAATTCCAGTACCAACAGTTTTTAAAACATAAATAAACAGACGATACTATTCTTTCTTGTTGACTATGAAACTGAAAATCCAATCTAAGAATATTTCATGGGAAATATTTGTCAAACGAACATTAATATATCGTATTTCGAAGTACGATTATGATTTGATCTTACTAGCACAAGATTATATAACGAGATTGAGATATTAATATAGATATCAAATCAATTTCCGATAGCAAAGCATGTAGCATGTAGCCTCGGTGCTAGTAGTTAATTTAAAAGTATAGCTTATCTTATAATGCTGCAATAAGATATGTATAAAAATACAAGATAGGTAAAACATTTTGCTCATCAGATATTACGATATTAAGTAAATATTGAATGACAATTTACTAAAATAAGACGCCTGCTTGAATAAAAGAGCAATGACCATGATCGTCGTGAAATGAAATATAAATTACTTTACGAAATACGAAAAACTGATGATTATTATATATATATTACTTGTAACGCCCCGAGGTTTCACCCGCGTAAGTCCGTATCCCGTAAAAATATCGGGATAAAAAGTTGCCTATATGTTATTCCAGTTGTCCAGTTGTCTACGTACCAAATTTCATTGCAATCGGTTCAGTAGTTTTTTGCGTGGAAGAGCAACAAACACACACACATCCTTACAAACTTTCGCATTTATAACATTAAGTAGGCTGTGTTTAAACTTGTGCTTTGTTTACGAAGATTTCGAGTTAATCGTCTGCCCTAAAATAAAAAAAGGTCATTTTTTTACTAAAAAAACAATATTTTTCTATGATTCATCATTTAGACATGAATAAAATATGCGGTCAAAGGCCAAACCTTATAAGTCTTATAATTTCTCAGTAAATTGAACTCAAATGTACCTATAACATAATAATATTTAACGCCTTAACTATAAGCAAATACAAAAGAATTAATTTCTCAGTGATTGAGAGAGTGAAGTGTTCGATTGGCAATTTCTCATACATTCTGTTTTTTTCTATTTCACCTGCTGTATTCATAAGCTTTTTTATATCATAGCGGGCAGCTGAGCTGGTGATTCGCCTTACGGTAAGCGATCACCGCCACCGCCCATGAACAGTCGAATGCGGCTTTTAAGGGGTAATGGACTGAGAAAGGATCGATGACCAGAAAGAAGGAATGGGCTTTAAAAACAGATTGTCGACTAAGATCTTGACTGTCATTAGACCAAAACTATCAAAAGAATCAACTGCCTATTCTCGATATATTTTAGGTAATAGAATAAATAAATATAACTCAATTTTGTATACTTTCATTTAATCATCAGATATTGGCGAGTGGTCGTGTTTCGGGTGGACAACTTTCTTCTCTGTGTCTTCTTGCCTTTTCTTGAAGGGTCCATGCTTCCAATCTGGCGGATACCCGTACTTATCTACATCGTCCCACCACTGTTGTTCACCAGATCCCCATATCAGGTAAATAATGTTAGTGCCAACTAACACAGCGAATACAGTCCAAAATGCAATCCTCCATTGTCCTATTGTTTGCTGAAAATTGTAGAGTATGTAAGACAACCGGTTCATATTGAGTTATTCATATAAATCAATCAAATACGAATTATGCTAATAAACATGAGTCTAAAAATTTACTTCTCAAACTGATGAATGAAAATATTTGACCTTCATGAGCTAAAAGCGTGTTCTATTGTGCACATATGTATATGCCACTGCATAAAACAGTCCTGGCCTACCGTGTAGTCCCATACATTTTTGTTGTCAAATTATTTTCCAACTTATTATATAACTAATAAAACAAGTTGGAATTCTTACATCTAAACAAAAAACGAACGGGTTTTACGTCAATACTCGTAAAAAACGTATTACAGGAAGCTGTAGAACGCTTGGTTAATTTTCACGTTTGACCGAAAAATGTATTAATCGTAACCATGACACCGTGCCTAAATAAAGCGGAAAAAGTCATACTAAAGTTTTTCCACTACCTAAGACAAAATAATAGGTTGTATTTTACTAATAAGATATTCTGCGTTTAAACATTGACTCTTAAAACTATTGAATGCTGGTGATTAACAAACAATATTATCTGTCTTATGATGTTATCAACTACTTTATATAGAAACATTTTATGTAAAACTTACATCCGGAGTTAACAATCCGATCAGATACGGCGTAGTGATACCAGACACAGCGGCCAACCCATTCACCATAGCCGAGCAGGTACCCGCATAATTTGGAGCGATGTCCATTGCATTAATCTTCACGCTACTATAGAAACCTCCCATGAAAGCCATCGACGCCACAAATAAGCCCACAGCTTGAAGACGGTCGCATCCAGAGTACGAGGCCAGAATAATAAATAAGGCCGGCAAGGATGACGCTGTAAAAAATGGTTTTCTTTCAACTGATAATATTTGGAGATTATCTTGAGGAAACGTGTTGAATATCAATGACTACTACAACGGCAAGAAAAAAATGTACAACCAGATATAAACGACTATTAATATTATTATATTTGTAGATATTAATTCAAACTTAGATATAAAGGGCTCATAATTAATGTCTGCGTTGATCCACCCTTATGCTAGAGATAACCCCTAAAGCCATTGCTCTTGTCATTCATGACTCCAGAGATATCTTATATTCCGTTTTACCAGACTATGACAAAATGGAATTGATAGTGTGCCAGTATTTGCTGTATATTCGTTAACCGATGTTCCCAAACATGAAAAAAGTTCATTTGTTGTTACAATATAACGATAGGTTTCGTGGATTTGATTATGTGAATCTTTTTGTATTTAATGGGAATTCATTGTAATTTTAGAATATGATCTGATTTTTTTTATTGTAGAAAGTAATTGTTTTTCATAATGTGTAATATTTAACACTTTATTAAGTGTTATCATCAAAAGTGTCGAAGCTGTTTATTACTTTGTACAAAACTTGGACAAGAAAACCATAATCATATTTTGTTAATAATAAAATTTAGGGCACGTAAGAAAAGTATCATTGAGTATGCGCTCGTGCCAATTGTATACAATTTTTTAGCTCCAGATAAATCGAATTTTGTATCCGTCAGCAAACCCCGACCTTCAATGAATTTAAAACGTAATTCAAATGTAGGTCAAGTTTTCAATGAAGCAGGAAGACCTTAATTTTCATCTGTATGTATTAAGATATTAAGCTAATCATATTAAGTAAATATTATTAACTGCCTTATCAAATGGAGTCATTCTGTCTGCTTTACACGAATTGTCGAAAAAGTTAAACTAATTATTTGTAGCTACTTACAAACTGTAGTATATATTTTTCTTCCTGTTGTAATACTGTGCCATTTCTTTTTGATGCAAATATCACAAAATGAGGCAAACATAAACGAGCAAATGTACATAGCGATATATGGAAGTGATGACATGAGTCCTGTGTCTTTGATATTAAATTTAAGAACTCCAGAGAAGTACTTTGGCAGATCTGTTATCATTGTGAAGTAGCCCCAATCGTGACCTACCTAGAAATAATTAAATACAACGAAATGTTAAATGAAGTACATCCAAAATTTCATATTTTTAAGGATGTTGGAGGAAGTTTTTTTTAATTACACTAATGTGGGTATTTTTATCGTATAAATCATCAAATCAATACTTACAGCTGCAAAAACGAGAGACCAAAGAGGAGCAGATCGAAGCAATGCTTTGAAAGGGACGGGGTCCAATTTCTTGTGGAGACCGGATGCTACAATGTTTTCGTTCAAATATTTGCGCTCTTGATCCGATATAAAAGGATGCGAATTGGGAGTATTGTAACAAAGAAGCACCTAAAATAAAATCCAATTGAAAATAAATTCGAATGGGAAGTCAGTGAAAAATAAGGATATTGGAATTGAGCGGGTATTTCAATAAATTGCGGGCATCACAAAAGATACTAAGGCATCAGTTGAATTATTTTGTGTTGAATTTGTAACACCCATCGCTTTAATACAATTTTATACTCCAATAAACTTTTCTTACCCAAAATAAAAACCATATAATACCAAGGCCTCCAAATACGTAAAAAACGTTGGCCCAGTCACCTCCGTCAGCCAGTAGTAAACCAGATATGTATGGGCCCAAGATATTACCAATCTGAGCTCCACCAAATATCATAGCGCCAAATCGTGATCTTTCTGCAGGAGGAACCCATCTTGCCAATAAGAGTACAAAACCAGGTGTAACGGGACCCTATGCAAATTTTGATTATATTAACAAATGGTATTAAAATTTAAACATAAAATTGACTAATATAAATGCCAAAGTATAATATACTAAATTCACTAAATTATTTTCAACTTTTTTATTTCTTTTCAAGGGAAAACTAAAAACTTTTGTTGTATGAAACATGGTCATCACTTACTTCACCAGCACCTTCTATTACTCTTATTATGAAGAGTCCCAGAGCACCCCCTACGCTCACTGCCCAAGGAGTTACCACAGTAGCTACAGAAGTAATCAAAAGACTGATACCAATCGTCCATTTGCCTCCAAATTTCTCAGCCAAACGGCCACCAGGTAAATGAGTTAGAACATAGCCATAATAGAAGGCGCTCAAAAGAAACCCTTGTGTTTTTTCGTCCCAATCATAACGATGCCGACCCTAAAAAATGATAAGAAGAACCGTTTCATTTAAAATGAACCTTAAAGTGAACAATTTAAATCGTAATTTAGCTTGCAATAAATTTAAGTCGTAACAATTTCATACAATATTTTTGCTTGCTTTGATTGAATTATACTTTAATAATTGAAGAATTGGGTCAAACTCGAACCAACGAGGTTACTTCCATGGTAAAAAATAAGCAAAACCAACGGAAGCATACTATCGACAATAACTTTTGTTATAACGATTTTTTTCTTATCGTATTCAGTTTTGCTACAATAAAAATACATTAAGCTATAACTCTACAGACATAATTCAAGGCATCCGCTATAAGCCGCTTCTCAATGTCAAGAACAATTCAATTTTAAAGTTGATAATTGTTTATTAAAACGTGAAATAAACAAACGCTCATCAATCTTAAATCACGAGTGTTCCGACTTATATGATTATACGGACTTAAGTCATTGTTCAGGATGTTATTTTACCTGTGACTACTGAACATCGTGTAAAATATTAAAGCCCACTCATAAAGATAGTAATGACTTGTTTGTAGTTTTCAATGACTATGGTATATTGTGTGGATTTAACAAAGGCAAACAAATGATACACATAGAGGCATCTACTCGAAATAAATTTATGCAATCATCAAGATTATTGCTTCTGACACCTACTTCTTCGACATTAATATCTGATAATCTATCTCAATATCAGTAAGTTTTGTCTAATATTATAAAGAAGCAACATTTGTGTTTTCAATCTACATCAGAAAAAGAGGAGGTTATCAATTCGATTGATTTTTTTTTTTTTGCTTTGTTATCTCAGAACTTTTGAATTAGTGAAGCGATTTTGATGATTCCTATTTTCTTTGAAAGCTGACTTTCCGCATGGTTCCACTTAAACTTGATCTCTATGTAACAATTAGAAGGCGGTTTAGTTCTTTTATTAAAACTAGTTTTCATACAAAAATAACTGGACCGATTTCAAAAATTCTTCTACCATTAGCTGTATAATCACTAAGTGACATAGGCTACACGTACCCCGGACGAAACCGGGGCGAACAGCAAGTGGTAAGAAAGTTGACGTTGCAATAAAAACAACACCAAACACCATACTTACAGGTGGCAATATGCTCGAAACATTTGTTGTTAAGGTTTCATTAACTAAATCGTTATCGTCTGGGCACGTTTCACCTATGATATGTTCAGATGGCGCCGCATGGACCACCATTTGGGTGATTGTCATGCTCAAGCATACGCGCATTGTGAATGCATTTGCGAGTGCAAAGAGACCCAAAAGACCCAGGATATACCGCTGGGGTACGAACAAAACTGAAATAAATACGTTCGATTGTATATACTGCTAATATTTCCTAATGTGAGAGAAATGATCGATTAAATTTATAAGGTCAAATAGTGGCAGAATAAGGATATAAATCTTAATCCATTTAAAATGTTTGATGAAATGTAAGACTAGATAGTTATCTGGTCGCGGACGAATTCTTACAAATATTCGCGGCCTCACCAACAAAAAGGATACATCCTATTTGACGTCTTCTAAAGGAAGTCATTAAAAGCTACATAAAATTGTTATTAATTGACTGTGTTATAGGTTATATCTCTCATAGAACTAATAATTTACAAAAATTACTTTTCTGCACAAAACGATATGAATGTAGAAAAGTTTTATTCGTTTTATGAATAAGAATAGACCACAACTATGATATTAACAGAAATAGTATATTATAGAATATAAAAGAATAATCATTATAATAAATGACGATTTCATTACTTGATTTAATATTATTGTTGTGAACTTATCAATTATGTAACGCAATCTTAACAAAGTTTATGTAACACTGATTTGATTATTTGATGTTTCAAATCTGTCATTTTAAGATTAATCTACATATTATCTGGCGACAAGGCTAACACACGCTAGCGTACCACTTAAGGAAACTACCTACAAGAGAATGACGCACGCACACATGCGTAGATATCGTCGCTCAGAACCAAAAATACGCGTCTCATTAAATATCTGTTGATTGGATTAGAAGTAAATCACTATTAAGCCATTAAGTTGCTTGAAGAATGATTTGACAAAATATCAGAATGATTGCCTGTATTTTTGCATGGTTTTTAACCGTTTAAAGAAGTTTGTAGAGATCATCTTTATGATTTTTTATTGTATCATTAGGTTTTCAACACTTCTGAAAATTTTGTATATTTTTGGATTACTTTTTTACTGCAGTGGAAATGATGAAACTTTAAAAAAATACAAAACAAGCTTGTTAAGCTCATGTAGTTAACTCTAGGCAATTCCAACATCAAGCAATGATTAATTTAAAGAGCACCTTGAATAGGTAAATATGTTTGTTAGATTTAAAATCATTCATTTTTTTTTTGTAATTTAACAGATCATTCAAATATAACCTAATGAACATTAAGATTTAAACTTACAAAATACATGATACCAAGTCGGATAAAAACAGTTTGTCGTTAGTAATAAGTTCGATTTATCAATAAAACGTAAAAGTAATTACCTCTGTTCAAAAGCAGCCTCCATCCCGTCAACGTCATTGCCTTAACCAATCGAGCGACAGAGATCTTTATAATCTTCTGTATATCACAAAATAACAATTTATACTAAATGTAAAATTACGTACATTTAACGTCAGTACACCATATCTCAGTATTTTTGATACTGCATTATAACATATATACAAAATAACCTAAATGACATTATCAAATGATACTGAGCGTGTGTCTATGAGACGACGTGACAAGGGATCTGATAAATTCATCTCTCTCTCGAGTTGAATTCAGATAAGTAAAACTTTAGATACAGATTTATATGGAAGAATACAATAACACTTAATTCTATTACCTTAGGTAATAGTCAAGTGATAGTAGTCCATTGAATTGTTACATTTAGGCCCTAGCGTGAGTTTTACAGACGACGCGGTTCTAATTTATGAATGTGGTAGGGGAGGTCAGTAGAAGCTATCTTGACTACAAATTGAACTAATATATATATATATATATATATATATATATATATATATCCATATATATATATATATATATATATGGAATGAGAAATTAAATTACCCTATCACCCAAGTCAGCTCATACCCAGTCTATATACCAAATTTCATCAAAATCCGTCCAGTAGTTTCAAAATGATTGACGGGCAAACATCCAAACAAATAAATTTTCACATAATATTAGTGTGATTATTCTTTTCCTTATTTATGTCAGTTCCCAATTAACGGACCCGCGAAAAATTTTATTCTCAATGTAACTTCTCAAAATTCTCAAACGACTAAATGCCGCTAACAAGGTATTGGGAATGAAAGCCAAAACTATGTCAATGATAAAAGCGAATAAAGTCTACCAATTATACATGCAAATTATAATAAAACCCGTTCGTATTTCTCTTGATATACAGTATGTTGTGAAACTCAATTTCATGAATTGAATACTTTTAAATCGGGACTACATAAGACTGTTTGTGAAAAAGTCGTCATTACTAAACATTTCTTCTCTCCTGCAAACATTAAACGAGCGTGTGAAGTATACAAGATACCCTATAATACTACATCCATGTTTTGAACACATTTTAGCAGCCGAAGAAATTAAAACGAAATTTTATAAAATGATAAAAACAATTTACAATTAAAAAAGTACCGAAAATTGCTTACCATAATGTAATGCAAAATCGTAATATATTTGTAAACTACCTATCTCGTTTAATGCATATAGAGTTTCAATGCCGTTAACTATCAACGAATACTCCTGACGGCCAATTTTGTGACTACCAGAAAATTCAATAACAACTTTAGTACTGTACAACACAATACGTACTCAAAAGTTTGCGTTTCTGCTTTACACAGCTTAGGAGTTTCCTACAGAGAGGTCGAGGCAACACTGCTGTCTGCAATGTGTAAAATTTTGTTTCGGTACATTAAAGAAAAATCTAATACAGGTAGCAACATTGGGCACTTAAGAAATAGTGGAATTAATATGAGTGTTATTTATATTTTTTTTTTCTTTGCGATATAAATATAATTTATATCACAAAGACATTTATTAGATAATATTATGCTAATTACTTCTCTGTTGTTAAAAATTTTGCTAGTAATTATATTAATCCAATTAGAGACGACTACAACAAACAAAAAAATATTATAAGATATGAACGTAATACATTCAGCTGTTCTTGAGTTGTGTACCTAACGCGGCTCTCTATTACATAAATAAGATATGCTACGCGCTCATAAACCTCATAAAGCATAGTTTTATATACCGATTTGAACATAGTTTTAAATTATTACGTATTAAAAGTAATTAACAGGGAAAGGCCAATTGATAAAAAACTCGTAGTTGGAGACAAAGTCTTTGTCATCCTATTTTACCTATTTTCACTTCTTAATTAATTTGTGTATGTAACGAGGATATGATATAATTAATGACTGCATACTTTTAGTCTACAGGTAATACAAATATATGCACAACAAATAAAAACGACAATACATTTATTTTTTCCATACTTCATTAACGCTGTTATCGATTTTTTATGGACAAATTTCAACGTTTATGCGACTCAATCCAAATATTTTCAAGAATTGGGTATATTATAATGGTTTATATTATTAAGCGTATATTATATGCGGTTCAGTGGTGGCTCAATGGTGAGGACCTCGGACTTAAAATATTTATATGTCGGTGGTTCGAGACCAGGCGAGAGCATGCAGGAAATAAATTGATTTTCTTTTTACCTGCACATGTGTTATCCACATATCACCTCTGCTCGAAACAGTGAAGAAAAACATCGTGAGGAAACCGGCATGTCTGAGAATCAAAAATTCGACGATATGTGACATCTGCCAACCCGCACTTGGCCAGCGTGGTGGATTATGGCCTAAACCCT
>NC_052116.1:3704588-3709327 GCF_012273895.1 Zerene cesonia | reverse complement strand
TTTTATTAATTTATAGCACAAATATTGTTTTATAAACATTGCACTAAAAGAAAATATTAAAATTGTGTTTATATAAATGCAATAATTTAACGGTGTGTAAAATAGTTGTATAATAGTGTAGTATCTTCTATTGGTTTGCCTTGTTTTTAATATTTAATTAGTAAAATGTCCACAATGTCGATTTTACTATGGGGACCTTGCTACTAATAAATAATAATACGCTATAGGGCTAACGTAATATATTGTATTCGGTTTATGAAATAGTTCAATACAAACGATCAAAATTTTAATTGAAAATGAAACAATAATTGATTTTCATGCTTTATTAACAAAATGCGACATACAAACAATGATTTCTATACAACAGAAAATCAAGTAAACTCCTTACGGTCAACAAATTCTGCATACACATATTCAAGTGGAATAGTTCCTTAAATAGCTATAAATTATAACGTAATTAATAAATATTAAATACTATTTACAATAGAATCAGTCGTGATAGAATCATTTCTTTTCGGTGTTTTCTTCTTTTTTCGCTTCCGTGTCTTGCGATCTCAATGGCAATGGACCATGTTTCCAGCCTTCAGGATAGCCGTGCTTTTTGACGTCATCCCACCATAGCTGCTCGCCTTTTGCGAACATCAAGTAAATCGCGTTGGTGATCACTAACACCCCGAGGCAAACCCAAAACGCCACCCGCCATTGTTTGAGGGTAGACTGAAATCAATGTTTCATTTTAATGAAGTAAAGTAATATGGATGTTCGGGCTTGTTTTACATTTGTTAATTATTCCAAATGAGGGGAGGATGGAAGTTGAATGTTGCTTTTTACATTGTTTTAATGTACCTTAAATTTAGCCATTTAAATGGACATGCATGCATGTTTTTCATTTTGTATACTTATATTGTATTGTAATAAACTTTATTATTTAAATGTGTAAGGCCACTAAAAACATATTAATTAAAGCTTTATATATATTACCAAAACACTGCACAATTGCATTGGGTTGGTAAAACGTACAATTTACTAAAAAACAGTCTAATAATTTACTTACTTGCGGTGTTAATAGTCCAATAAGATACGGTGAGACGATTCCCGATATAGCAGCAATACCGTTGACCAAGGCTGTGGTGGTACCAGCGTAGTTAGGGGTGATGTCCAGAGCATTAATCTTCATTCCACTGTAGTAGGCACCCATGAGTGTCATAGCCGCTATGAACCAGAACACTGCCAGAGTAGTATCGCAGCCGGAGTACGAAGCGAGGATAATACATATACCAGGACCCGTTGCAGCTGAAATATTATCATTATTTAATAATTTCATTTGTGCTCATCGTGGGAATAACTTACAGAAAATATTTTTGTATTGAAGCGTTTCAAATGATTGGAATCGAAAACAATACAATTCTAGTCTTATATTCTATTCTTTATAAATTTTTATTGATTAAGAATTAGATTTTATTTGAGTTTTCTGGCCGATTTGTACCTTCATTTTCAGTATAAATCTATATAAAGTTTTGATCTAAAAATTTTATAACGGTGAAATGTAATAATACCTTCTTAAATTACTAATACTCTTTATAATATATATAAAAATCCAGTGTCATGATCATTGTTTCCAATGAACTCTTCACAAACTCAGCTGATTTTGACGAAATTTGGCATTTTATGTGTAATTTGGTCCAACTTAGGATATAGGATAGTTTTTATTTCGATAAATTATTCTAATAATTTATAATCTTATTATTTTTAATTATTACTCAGCCACAGCAATGAATGGCCGGGTATGCTAATAATGTATAAAGTAAAGCGATAATAATATATAAACCTTGTGCATAAATTTAATTTAAATGTATCAACAAAATAAGTTTTGAAAAATACTAAAAAACTGAATACAATAGGAGATTACTGTAAGTAAGAGTCATTGTCAAGGCCTCACGATCTCTGTCCTCTGTTATGCAATGAACAACAAAATTCAATCAGTTTTTTTAAGCTAGTAATAATAATGCGCCGTGTAGTACTACGTAGGATAGAATTGTGTTTTGTGTACTACGTAAGTAACTGACAGGCGAAACAAATGAGTGATGTCAATATTACTATAGAATAAGTGAAGTCCCGTGTCCCCTACTGGGGTATGGGGCAGATGATGTGATAATGATAACGATACTTGCCTGTTATTTTTAGCACAGCACTACAAATATGAAGCGCTGACATAACCTTGTAATAGCGCAGTATAGATTTAGAAAAATATTGTTTACCAAGTTATTTGACACTCAGTTTGGCACAAAATTATAACATTCATTGATTATTGATATATAATATTTTTTTTAATGCTCATCAATTGTTAAAACGGTAAACAACCAGCAAAAATATTTTCATTTTAACTGCAACGCCATTGCAAAGTTACGTCGTCAGTTCAATCGCGACGTGTCAGGAGCGCATTCTATGAACGGCCGAACTATAGAATGGAATATAGATTGACAATGAGAACGACAAACACACAAAATATCTCACGAGCCACATTTACCGATAGTTGTGTATATTTTTCGAGCATTCTGTATACTGTGATAGCCTCTCTTGACGCAGAAGTCGCAGATGAGTCCAAAGAAGAACGACGCTATCCACATAGCCACATACGGAGCTGCAGATAGGATTCCAGCAGATTTGATATTGAATTTCAACACATCTGTCATGTATTTTGGTAGATCAGTGACCATCGTGAAGTATCCCCAATCATGACCAATCTAAAAAAAGAGAGGAGCATGAAATCTTTCTTAAATAAGACACTATAAAGTCAACGAGACGAGATAAAAATGTAAACAAGTAACTGTTACCAAGTTACACTACAACAAAGGATATCGATAATCTTCTTATATATAAAATTCTCGTGTCACAATGTTAGTCTCTATACTCCTCCGAAACGGCTTGACCGATTCCTCTGAAATTTGGTAAGCATATTGGGTAGATCTGAGAATCGGCTAACATCTATTTTTCATACCACTAAACGATAAGAGTAAGGCAGAACAGCGTTTGCCGGGTGCAGCTAGTATATATATATTACTCTAATTGTTGTTATTCAATCTACAAGACTTTCCTTGCTATTATTAATAATAATTTTATTAATAACGAAGATGAATAACTAATAACCTAATAAAAAATTATTAAGACTCACAGCGGCTATAATCAAAGACCACAGAGGTACTGATCGTAATAGAGCCTTCCAGGGCACAGGGTCCAATTTCTGCTTCTCACTGTGAATGAGAGCATCTACATTTTCATTCAGAAATTTCTTTTCACTGTCTGATATAAACGGGTGAGTATTTGGAGTGCTGTAGCATATAAAAATCTGTAAGCAAATAAAAGTATTTAATTAAAGCGATGTCTATACTACACAAAAAATAAGAGCTACCATGTTTTTAGCTTTATTACGTAATTACTAAGTATTGTACTAGGTGGTAAAACTAAATTAATTAAAAAGGATTAATACAAAAAAACAATAACTAATACAAAAATCATATAGCGAACATTTCCATGAAAAGTGCCGTTTTTTAAATGTGTGGCCTTTATTTTCTTTTAAATTTGATCAAATATAATGTGCTGAATGTAGATAAAACATATGAAAAGGGAATTTCAATCCAATATTATTTTATTATATCGATTACACTTAGTGTTTCATATAATCCAAAATAAATTGTTGTGTAAAATGTAATTTTATTTTTAATATAAGATAATAGTTACATCATTGGTAATAGACTATACCAACGATGGAGAAATGAGCTTACCCAAATGACGAACCAAATAAGTCCAAAACCGCCAAACAAATAGAAGACATTCTCCCAGCTACCATTATGCATTATAAGACCCGAGAAATAAGATCCGCCGATGTTACCAATTTGTGCGCCTCCGAAAATGATAGCTCCCATACGAGCTCTCTCAGTTTTCGGTGCCCATTTTGACACCATGGCCATTAAAGCAGGCATTGTTGGACCCTGTGGAAAGTTAATAATAGATTATTTTTATTTTATGTATAAATATATCCCTTGTTTACTAGAGCCCAAGGGTTCAGACCTGTATCACTACAAAGTATAAAACAAAGTCACTTTCCGTCGTCTGTGTGTGTCTGTATGCTGTTTAATAATATGCTGTACTAGCTTCCCGAGTTTTAGAGGGACTAACGAACAGCAATTGATTTTTATATATAAGATGATATTTAAAAATACACAACAGATTTTGATGGGTTTTTTTAATAGATAGATTTTTTAATAATGATTCAAGAGGAAGTTTTATGTGTGAAATCCAATCAATCCAATACATCAACTAATCTAAAATATTTTTTATCTCTGTAAGTATTAAGTTTCACATAGATCTGATGAGCTGATTTTGTTTGAAACAGTATTAAAACATTTATCTCTCCTTATAAACTTTTTCATTTATAATGCAGGAAAAGGTGGCCTATCGTGGCGTCTCAAAACAGGAGTAATTTCAGTATGGAAAGATGATTGCCCTAGATTTTCCCACACTGCTTAAATGAAATAAATCATTTCATCCCCTGCTTTAAGATATAGTGAACATATTAAACCCCGCAGGAAAAGAGTAGTAAATATATATATATTTGTTAAATATACGATGTGTCTTTGAAACAAAGAAGAAATTAACATAAAATGTATTTGTATAACTGACTTTAGTCGATTGTTCACAAGGTAACATTTATTATTTAGGTAAGTATTCAGCTATGGGAT
>NC_052116.1:3687540-3703588 GCF_012273895.1 Zerene cesonia | reverse complement strand
AATAAATGTTATTTGCAGTTAACAATTTTCTTTTTTCTTTATTACAATATTTATGGCAAGACTAGGTATATATACACTAAATATATAAACAAAATATAAGAAAGACCTATCGTATGCCGTATCTATCGTATGCCTAACATTTATGTGCAAATAGATGTATAATGCTCAATGTTGTTTATTTTCAGATTCTGCGAAGCGCCGCGCTCGATAGCACCGCACGAGTGGCCGGACGACATCACCAAATGGCCGATCTGCCGCAAGTCGGCGCTGGACGGCGCGGCGGCGGCGGGGCGCGCGGGCCGCGCCGCCGAGCACATGGCGTGCGAGGTGATCGCGCACCCGTGCTGCATCGGCGTGCACGGCCAGTGCGTCATCACCACCAGCGAGCACTGCTCCTTCGTCAAGGGCTACTTTCATGAGGAGGCGTCTTTGTGTTCACAAGTATGTTTAGTGTAGTGCAGTTGTATGATATAGAGATTTGAGCGCGTGGTCAGGGCGATTGCCGCTAGGTCGCACTGAACGCTAACAACAAGCCCCCTCTTCTTTTCCATCAAGGGCGACACTTTTATATATCACCACGTCTTTTTCTTTTTTTCTACCTGACTTGCCAACCCTGCTCACAAATTATTACGATACGGTGAAAATACATCAACATGCCAACAAATTACTATAAGACAATTTTTGAAATAAACCAAAGCCAAAGTATAAGGCTGAAGAAGAGAAATATTATATTGAGTAAATGATAAATACATATTTTCATTATAAAATGCTTCAATTGTCTTGCTACTTATGTATAAATTATAACGTGCCAAATGCAATTTCAGGTGTCTTGTTTGGACGACGTTTGCGGAATGTTACCGTTTATGCGGAGACGCCGTCCAGACCAGTTGTATCGCGCGTGGACTTCATTGTTCGTGCACGCTGGTCTCCTGCATTTGGCGGCCACGCTCGCGCTGCAATGGCTGTTCATGCGAGACCTGGAGAAGATGGCAGGCCCAGTGAGATTGGCTGTTATATATCTGGGCAGTGGTGTAGCGGGCAACATGGCGTCAGCTATCTTCGAGCCATACAGGGCTGAGGTACATTATGAATCTTTTTTTAAATTTACAATTGTAGTCATACTCGTTATTCTCCGGAAGGCATAAGAGCTTTATGTGACTGCAATAAATTTTTTTAGTCAGTTGTAGGATATATGTTATTTTTTTTGCAGGTGGGTCCAGCAGGAGCTCACTTCGGTCTTCTAGCATGTTTAATAGTAGAAGTAATCGGTGCTTGGCCACTACTGAGGCATCCAAAGCGGGCGCTGTTGAAACTAATCGGCTTGGCGATAGCCTTGTTCCTCGTGGGACTGTTACCGTGGATAGACAATTTCGCGCACGTATTCGGTTTCGTGTTCGGTTTCCTATTATCGTACGCGCTGCTCCCGTTCATAACGTTTGGGCCGTACGAGCGGCGGCGGAAGATCGTGCTCGTGTGGGTGTGCCTCGTGTCCGCGGGCGGCATGCTGTGCGCGCTGATAGCGTTGTTTTACGCGGCGCCGGCGTACGAGTGCGCGGCGTGCGCGTACTTCACCTGCCTGCCGTTCGCGCCGGACATGTGCGCGTCGCAGGACGTGCGCGTGCGGCAGCTGGACGGCGTATGACGGCGCGCGGCCCGGGCGCCCCCGCCGCCGCCGCCCCCCCTCGCCCCGCGCGCGCCCCCCGCCCCGCGCGCGCCCCTCGCCCCCGCGCCGCCGCGCCACCGCGCACACTGCGCGTGTGCAGCTTCTAGCATGTGAGCGGTCCAAGTATGATAGGCTTCTGCTTAGTTCCCAGGATATGTACTGGTAACGGCTGGGATCTTGAGCGCGTAACGAATGAGAATTACGTCAAGTTCTAGGAGAACAATCCATCCTTTCTCATATCTTTTGAAATTAGTGGCATTTTCTGTGAGCAACCCTTACCTTATATTATTACTTTGACAAATAGAAAAATATTCCACGCCATAGTCCAGATGTTATGCATCGTTATTGAGTTTCAAAAAAATGAAATTATTATACAAACATTATATTTCACCTCTCACATATTTTATCCTCATCAAAGTTTATCTATTTTTTCTGGTTGCCGTTGTTACCATTTGTTTTCAATGGATTTTCATAAGAATCTACGTCTAAGCGAGATGAAGGAGGATGGCGACGCTACTTCAATAATCGCATTCCCTTTATTTAGTTTCTTCATAAAATAACACAGGTACTCTTATTATCAATAATCCGACCAAATAAAACCAAAAATATTTTTGAAGTATTTCGTACCCAGTTGAAAGTTTTAAGGGTCACTCAAAACATCTACATTTTTTGTCTAAATTCATTTTACGATAACGAAAAAGCGGTTCTTATGATCTCTGACTGCAAATAGTAACCTGACTATCTGCAGAATATCTGACACTTATTCCAGGTATCGGAATATAAGGGAGTTATGAGGACTTTTTAGATTTCATTTATGATGATAATTTGAACAATCCTTCTACCATCTTTCAACTGAGTGCTTATTATTGTACCCTTCTGGATTATATTACAATATTATATTAGAGAATGAGTATGTCGAGTATGAAGTTAAACCGATGTTTAAAGAAAAATATAGTGAATAAAATTGTCACCGCTAGGGATCCTTGCCGTTGTTCTAATATTTTACAACAGCGAAATCATGTAATTTTGTTAAACAGTTTTCTTATATTGGCAATTGATAAGGTTTTTATAGTGCAGTATGAATGGTTGCATCACATCTCACACACTTACCATTGCGGTCTTTTGTAGTAAATAATCATGACTTTATTTTGTTCTCCAAGCTCTGGTTATCAAAGATGTAGAGATATGGGTTTTTCAAAGCATAAAAGTACGCGTGCAATCGATACCTACGTATTGTTTATTCAGTCAAATTAATCGGCGTGTACTTTTGTAAGATCTTATCTCTAAGTTTTTGCTAAAATGGTATTTTGAAAAAAAATTATATTCAAATCGTATTAAAATTCAGTTAAAGCGATATATTAATTTCCTAAATTATTCAAAAAATGTTTGTTTTTTTTTATATTTATTTCGGATAAACTTCAAATTTCAAATAAATATTAAAACGGTGAAAACATGTAGGTATCTAAGACGCGACATGAGCGTTACTTTTGCGGTGGAGGCTAAAAGTTGTCAATCAACAAAAAAAATTATATGAAACGTAAAAAAGTCACGTTAGCTTAAACGTAATACGAGTATAAATATAATTTCTAATATGTACGTTGTTTTACCATCTGTACAATTATTATTAAAAGCACTATATATTGTTTAGACCGTACTCTGTCCAATCGAATACAATGTTTTTTGCCATTTTTTTATAGGCACATGTCATGTATTGGGTTGATAAGCAATTTGGCAATAGTTGTTGCTTCCCAACGTATGAATTGCACCAGTGAATAATATGAATTACCTGAATATAGTGGCCTTACTGTCACTGCCATTGCTACCATATACCTATAATCGCCACAAATTGCCGGTACAATGTAAAAATCATATGTTATTTTATAATTATGCTTAGTAGTTAACCATGTATCCATTTATCTTCATATAATACGTATAGGCGCTTGCAGTGGCTGCAATTCATTTTAGGTTCTTTGAATACGCCTCTTTGAAATTGCTGTAAACTTTTTTTTACTTTCTTATCACAACAGATATGCAAAATTTTAAAGCTTTCAGTACAATGTTGTTCTCTAATATGATTTTCTTTATTTTGAAGGAAAATTTTACTAAAAATGTTTTGGAATAAACTTGGACTGAACTACCTTTTCAATGTGATAAAATTATGCACGAAATTGCTTTGTGTATTGCGGTTGCGACAATGACATGTAAATAATCTGTAATATATATCGATAACAATGTATAAGCTGTATTTTAATATACGAATATAATTTGTCATTTATTAAGTTAGGGGAATTAGTTAATTATATGATTGTTAATTCTGCTAATGTTAGTGTGCCCTTTCTTTAAAACAGTGTCAGGAAATATTACTCTTATCAAATAGCAGATATAATGAATGTAATTATGTTACTGTTATTAACATTTAATTTATCCGATAATTGTAGGTTCTAATAGGTGTATATCTTGTGTGAATATGTAGTTGGTGCTTTTAATTTTTAGGTTCTTTCATCAAAAATTTCTTTAAGTATAAAAAATGCCACCTGAAGAGAACTAGAAACTAACTAGGCTATGTATCTTTGCTTATTTCTTAGAGCTATGGATTAATTTGAAAATTTCCAAACTAATTATTATTGTAGCAGTAGCACCGTAAAAGTACAAGGTTGTTTAGTTGAAATGATAATATAACTAATTCCCATAACAAAGTACGAAAAATTTTAGTATATTACTAAAGTATTGTAAATATAATGAACGAATATTTGATACTTATTTATTAATTTTGCGAAAGGACGAATTCTGTACTTAAACGTAAGGGTGATGACAGTTTTAGTTTTGTCAATTTATATTATAGTCTTATTACGAAGTCTGCGTAGATTTAACATTACTTTATAACGTATGCTAGAAATATTTTAACTGTATCTATCATTAGGATAATTTTGTTTCAATCGTAATGATTATTATGTAACTAATTTTCTCAAATGTAGTTTCTATATTATTTAATATTTCTAACGAATTTATGGTTGAGCTAGTCATTACATACAATTATATAAAGCAGTTTACTGTGTCTTTGATTTTTGCCATATTTTGTACAAAATATTAATTTACAGGTAAATATTTGATTTTTCGCGTTATATTTTTACGTAGTTTTCTTACGCACGCGATTTCCTTTTAAACTTAGTACTTACACTTCTCGATTGTTTTTGTTTTATCGTAGTATGGTGGGAAACTTATCAGTAGATATACATAATAGCGCTTTACTTACGTTGTGTAAAATTTTGCTAACTCATCCAAATTGTATACTTTCTGTTTAGTAAATATAATGAGTATTTATGGCTTCCCTTCATCTATTTCTATCAAAGAGATATATATCTTGATTAAAATATTTGAACAGTGCTACTTTGGTTATTATTTGAACGAATTGTTGGCTAAACTTTCCATGTATTCCAAACTTGGGTATGTATGTTCTATATAACTTAGGTAGTGTTGTACAGTCGATAGGTAATTACTTTTATACATGAACGCTACAATTTGTATCGCATAATTTTAAATTCAAGTGCCACAATTTAATGATATCTGTTCATCGTACGTCTTTTCACGTCATGCACAAAGCCTTGTTGTTGTTTTAAGATGTATCATGATTATTGTATAAAGGTTTTTATGATAACGTACACTCTTATCAAATAACGGGATTGCACAGTACAATGTGCGTATTTTTTATACTAAAATTGTGTCGTGTTCGAGTGATGTTCGATTTGTTTTAAGGGGTTTTGGAGTTTGCCTTCACGGCCGGCGGACTGTATTGGAATTAAAATTAAGAAACTTACATATTGTACATTGTGAACATACTTATTAATATTTAATACATAAGAGTATGGTTAATAATATTGTAACTAGTATTAAACGAACAAGAACCTTATTATCATAATATCTTTGTGTTTTATTTTCGCCTTCATTAAGTTTCAAATTGGCTTGAGTTTAGACACTATTACAATGTTTGTAAATGTTTGTAAAAGAAGATATTTGTAGTGTTTTAGTGAATAATACATTCTCTCCCTTTTAATACCAGAGAATACTTGGTAGAAAGCTTAGTGGGACCTAGAATTCAATTACATTTCAGTCATATTTGCGTTAAGTGACCAGTAGATTACATTTTTGCTTTGAAAAACTCAAAGCCATTCTTTGACTAATAGAATAATGAATAACAGTGCACACAGATTACTGGCAATTTATCTTATCGTTCTAGTTATACAAATTTCATCAAATATGCAGAGCCGTCTAATATTTATTATATAACGGTTTACATCATTAAGCCCGTAAAGTATCTACGAACTACAAAGAAACAGGAGATTTTAATATCAAATATGTAACTCAAAAATCGTTATTACAACTTTTAAATTTTGTTAAACACAACTAAGATAGATAGCTAAATAACACAGCATCATAACAGTTAGTTATACTATAACCTCTGCAGAAAATTTAAAAACATTGCTACAGGCTACTCGTGTAAACATTTGTGTATTATCTGTAAGTGAATTCATCTTGATGTTACGACATTATTGTTTAAGTTTGAATGGTACCATACTATGAAGCTAATTTCCTTTGAAATTTGTTTAGTGTAACTTAAGAAAACGCTGTTTTATGCCTTAAATGAAAACACAGCTGTGGTTGATATCTCGGTACACAATGGGAACCCTTAGGAGCTGATAACGTCAATCAGTCGAAGATAGTGAATGCTCCGCGAAATATGTCATATTTTGTTTCAAATTTAGTTCACACAAGAGTTTTGTGTGAATAGCTCCCATCAAGCCTTTACGAATTAAATTAATTTCGGGTTGAGAACAAAAGAGGTATGTTCATGAATATTTTTCGATTATTGTTTGCAATATGTTTTTGCTTTTGTTTGTAATGGTAAAACTAAACGAACAGTGTCGATTACAGGATCTCTTTGGTTATTATAATTGCTTATTCTTAGATGCATAATAATAGCGTATTCGGTGTTAAATAAAAGGTTAATGTAAAGTATTGCATATATATTTGGGTATTTTGTATTTTTAAAGATAAGCATTTAAAAAAAACCCTATTGGAGTTAGAGTTTTAACGAGTAAAACATTTGATAGTTAATATTCAATTTGCAGCCAATGTGTATTTACATATCTACACTAATATTATAAAGGCGAAAACATTAAATTGTGTGTTTGTGTAATTGTTTTAAATGAATGGACTAAACAACTACTAGACTAATTTGAAAAAATCTTAGATCATGAGAAAGCTAGTGTAAAGTGACGTAGGTAGGTAGATTGTATTTTGAAGGTAGGTAGATACTATTTTGTTTATAAATCGGGCGAAATTGGGACAAGCGGGTTGTATACCATAATTTTCAGGCCCAGGTAGTAGGAGAAATATCTTATGGGTAGTAGTTTTAATATAGGAGTGACATTGTTTTTAAATAATAGAAATTCTCGGAAATATTTTTAAACATAACTTATTTTTTAAATAGATTTGAAATATGTTCTATATATTATACTGCATTCTTAATAATAATTACCAACTTCAGCACTGCTAATTTCTGAATTTAATCCAGCCACCGCCTTAAGCTACCCACATTCTCTCTCATTCCTTTTAAATTAATTTTATTAGAAGAACATGTACCTACTTGTTGAACTTGTTTTGAATTTATTATTAAAACTGTTTGTTATTATTAAAAATCTCTACCAAATATTTGAATAAAATTCTGCATTACCGTAAATAGTAAAAAAAAACCAATGGTCACTAGCTGTATCGAATCAAAATTTACCAATAATTTGACTTACATAAACCATGTTAAACAAAAAATTAAACCGACTCCAAAAAGTATAAAAGTCATGACGAGTTCGGTGGTTACATAAAATGTTTTATTCATTTTCGCGCCGATTACGTTATATAGTTATCAACAACAGTTTATTTTTTCATTTCTGTTGTATTTAGCACAGGCGTTACTTTTCCCTGAATACTTCAATATAGGTAGTTAAAGAAAGGCAAGAGATTTTTTATTGAAGTTAAGGTTGCAATGACGATTAAATATATGTGGGTGTTTTTGAATAAGATTATTATAATATTCAAATAAAAAAAAACAACTTCTCTCCCAAGATAGCTGTCATAGTTTCTATTATAGATTTGAATTATTTTCCCTTAAAAAAATACGAAACCTGAAAGTGGCCTCTTTTCGAGTCTCATGTCTAGGAATTTTTAAAGAAATCTATCGTATGGAAATTTGTTTCTTTTTTTTTTCTGCTCTTGTATAATTTCTATCCATGTTCATTGTCCACTTGAGCATTGTAGCATTACTATAGTGACTTTGTAGTAGCATGATACAAAATATATAATTAAATTGTTATTATTATTTGTATTCATATATTTGAGAATAAATCGTTGTGATCAAATTGACAAGTCCGAGACTGTAAAGTTTTGACGATGTCCAATCCCTCAAGTAGGACTTATAAAAGAGGCAATTCATCACATTTCTATGTTTACTTCATCGGAAAACGATATTATTGAATAAAAAATACCCAATGAAATAAAAATTACAATCAAATAAATGTTTGGCTGAAAGTCTTGCTGGTTTTTCTAAATGCTTTTTTAATAAAACTTATTAACACGAATTAACACGTTTTTTATATAAAACTTTTAAACGAGTTATGATTCATTTATGATATAACAAATATAACTGACCTATTGTAAGTGGGGTACAATTGAAGGAAACAGGTGTCCGTAATTTAAGTTAAATTGTTACATTTTTGAAGGAGTTTCTCAATTCGAGCGTATTTTTTTCGGTTTTTACTTGATAACTCCGTGGGTTGTCCATCGACTGACGTAATTCATTTGTGTTATATCAAATTGTTTATCATGTGTTCCAATTTAAGCATTTGAATTGGTATCGCGCTTAGAAAAAATAAAGTTAATTTATTTTGAAACAGATTCTTTGTAGTTTAAAGAAGTGTGATTTAAAATATATAGTGTATTAAAATATAGCAGAAACATCAGATAAATAACCAGTACAGTCAATAACAGGCTAGTTCAAAGATATGAATATTATAATCATTGGAACAAGATTATTTCAAGAGTCTGAGAAATGTGATATTATGCATCTTGTTAAAACCACCTGATTACTTGCACGTGCTATTCTTACTAGGCTAAGATAAAGTTGACATGAAAATTGAAGTGTTTCGTAAAAGATAAATGAACATGTTGAGATCCGAAACACTGATAGATCGAGATCATCTGGTGCTTTATTAATTTCTTGATGGAGTATTTTGTTGTTTAGTCCTAAAGTATCCCAATGGAAATTTGGAATTTTTTTCATTATTACAACGCAATATAGGTAGCGTTGTAATAATACAAGCGCTTGACCCCGTCGCGCCTGTAGTGTACACAAATAGTTTTATACTATATTATACATGTATTACTCAACTATCATGTACATATCCAATGGTGAAATAATTTTTTAAATATTCCAGTATGTTCCTGATATTAAAAAAAACAACTAACAACCTTTCATACTATTAGTATTGACGTAGAGAAAATCTTTGTGCTTTATAAGTTATTTGTAAGAGATATAAACAAATAAACAAGAATGAACCGGGCAGCACATATTAATTGTGTGATAAAATATAAATCATTCGTAACAGCATTCATCCTGTCCTAAATAGCAGACTACAATGACTCGCAACCCAGATACACAGACTTGAGCAAAAATTGTGCAATCAAGTTTCCCTTCACAAAATCTTAAAAAGAGTAAACCATCAATTATATGGTATAATACCCTTAATACCCTTAGGACTGCATACAGTGGGTGTGTATAAAAAATATAATTTAAATTATCAAGCTGATGTTTTTAAAAGAATCGGAATATTAATCTAGCAATTAGTCCATAAGATAGTTAAATATTCCTCTGGTGGTGGAGAGTAAAACTCTTTCTTCTCTTGTGATATTGATAATTGTTGTGTTAAAACTCACACGTAAACTCTTGTGTTTAAATTTTAGAATAGGGATTGTTTGAAAATTAAGCCTATCGACGGGCGGGAAATAAATTCTATTGTAGTTCTAGTTTTAAAATTTAAATCATAGAATTGTTATACGTCACAGAACGTGCAAAATCCATAAATGCACTGCCGTTTATTTATTATCTTTGTTCCGTTTGTGAAACACATTTTAATTATATTGTAAGTCACATAATGCCTCATTATTATAATATAGTGGGCTCATAAATCTTTAATGAAGACTAGTTGCAGTGGGAATAACTCTTCGTAAAACTACGTATACAAATAAAAATACACGTATAAATTTAATAAAAAGGAAAAACGACAATTTATCCCAAACGTGTCGAAAACATCTTAATCGACCTTTCCGCTATACCCGGTAGTGACAATGAGACCTGTGTTGGTGTAATGTTAAGAATAAATAGCGTGCACTAAAGTCAACTCTTTGCAATTACATGAAGGGTTAATATTGCTTGTAAAATTTAACAAAGATGCTACTTGGTTGCAGCTTGTATACGAATCGTAGTAGATTTGCCTGATTAGTTCCTTTCGACAAATAGTCGTACTAAAGATCGTGGAGTAGTGTGGTGCTCACGGAGAATTTGACTAACCGGCTTTTTAGATTTTGTGTTATTGTTGTGTTAAATTAATTTTATTACTTCTTTTTAGTTTGTGTGCCAAGATGTTGACGGGATGGCGACTGGCTCTGTCGAAATGTGAGTATTTTATTTATTAATTATTATTTTATTCTAATCGAGAATGGTTGTCTTAACGACATTTTTATTTCAATAATATAAGATATACATTAATAAATTATTTATACAAAAATAATTGTCAAATGTCATTTTTATTACACAATTATGTTCAATATAATTTAATAAACATCAATTCTTAAATAAAATAATGGTAGTTTTGTCGAAATGAAGTAGTATGTAATAATTTAATAGTATATATTAAGAATATAAATTGTAATTATAAAAAAATGTGTCAAGTCTCGCGCTGCATCTTTCAAGTGAAGGCTAGATTAATCAATAAAGGAAAGACAGAGTGTTCAGATCGATTTTTGCAATTGGTTTACGTTTCCGGAAGAAATTGATACGCCAAATAGACTACTACTTTCATTTGTCTCCATCGAGAATCGAACTACGGATGAGAGTTTTAACTGGGCATATTTACCATACTTTATGGAAATACTAGATGGTATGAGAAATTAGCTAATTGATAATGACGGTTAAATTTAGAACCTATTTTATTTAATACATTTTTCTTAAGATATACTGAAGAATTGTAAATATAATAATTTATTACATAGTGATAAGATGATAGCCCATAAAATCGCAACTAAATCCTCCGGACATAAAGTTTCAGCTTTGCTTAGCTTGTTGACTTTGTCTAGCTTGTTGACTGGTTGAAACTGGGTACGTCTATCTTCATGGTTTTACACATGTTATATATCAAGTGGCTTATTAAATGTAGGCATTATATTCCGTTTAAACATTGCTACCACTAAATCGATTACACGTCTTCTTAATACGAGAAGAGTTATTGTTGGAAGCATCACATTAATAGAATTAGTTGTGACGAATACATAAACTTTCTCTACGAGAACCTCGCAAACGGATTGAAATGCATAATTAACGCATACCTTCTTATTTTATAAGTAAGAGTAGTAATTAATAAATAACCATGTTAGTGTAGTCTAATTAAATTAGTTAAGAGGAGTTACAAAATTACTAATAAGCGTTATAATGTAACATGTAATTACAATGTATATTATACCTCTTGTTTGTGACACGTTCTCTTTACTATGGTGCCGAGTCAAAAAACTAATTAAAATTGTTTTATTAATTATGTAGATAACAATAAAAAAACTTATCGTGGTTTTATTGTGTACTTATCGTGGTTGTTATAAACGAAAGAAAAGAAAATAAATATCGTGTACTTAGGAGACAGAAAGCTAGAAGGGGAAGACATTGTCTATTTCTTTGACTACTCACCAAAATTTAGTAGCACTAAAAGTAGTGTTAAACTGTATGTATAGTGACATGACAGTAAGAATTAAAAATGATAATGTGCTTCATTACGTAGTCTATATGTAATCTCTATTAGAAAGAAAGAAAGAAATACCAACTACTACTGTTACAGCATCTTATTATAGCTTATTGCCATGATCTTCTTTTTATTTATTCAAAAAGTAATCTACATTATTAAAATTTTACATTGTCACCCATTTTTTTACTGGTCTCAGTATCGCTATTCCTTAACTAATGTGTCCTTAAATACAATGTGTTATTGTAACAATTAATTAATTAATAAAAAATAATTATCATTATTATTTATAATCTGAAAAGAAACAAACTTGACTATGAACAAAAATATGAAATGCGATAAATTAAACTACCATAACACTGCTTTTTAGTTTACAAGGAAGCATTTCTAATTATTATAATAGTTAATTCAAATTCAATCTACAGCACTTCAACGCAAAACAATGTAAATGTTTTAGCAGTTATTTCCAAATACACAAATAAAACATTTTTATATACTGTATGTTATTTAACGGTTGATTTCCTATATATCTATTGTCGATTTATTTACCAATTGCGCGATATTTTTTAACAATTTCAGTGTTCATAATACCGCAGCGGTATGTCATGGCTATAATGGCTTTGTTGGCTATAGCTAATGCATATACCATGCGAGTTTGCCTCAACCTAGCTATCACTCAGATGGTACGGAAAAAGGAAGCAGCAATAGGAGACGCGCACTACGATCCGAATGCTTGCCCAAGCCAGAATGTGGTTGCTAATACGACTATGCGACTGTCGGAATATCTGTTACGCGCAGCTGATGATGGTGTAAGTTGTCCTCGATTGTTTATTAGTATTCCTTTTGTTGTATTTTTCAATTTTGATTTTATATCACTATTTTTAGGTACATGTTTTAAACACATTTCGTCTTACTAGTAGCGCGTGATTGATACGGACTCAATTTCAGACATATACTTTAAATTTGTACTCCCTGGCCAGAGGCCAGAGGCCAACTCAAACATTTATTTATTCAACTAGACTGTGCTTAGAAGCACATTTGAAATGTCAAAATATAGAAAAAAAATTACCGTCGATCCGGAATACAGTTTCTAAAGAGTAGAGAAGACAAAAATGATATCAATGTAACGACATTTTACATTTAAAATAACTATTATTCTAGAAAACTGTTTTGTGGTTCTTAAGCGACAACATGCGATAGATTACTACAGCATCATACATAAGCAGTCATCTGTCGCAATTCAAAAGGGACTCTGCAAGTGCAGAAGTCGAATTTGGAAAGAGAAATAATAATTTTCTTTTATCTAATTTCAAATTTAATACAACCCATCGAAACCTAATACAAGCATTTATCGCATGGAAAAATCTAATATTATTTTTGAAGAAGGGATTTACTTCACCCTCAAAATGTTACCCTTTATCTTATTTACTGATACTCAATGTGGAGAGTACTTAGCCCCCAAGAGTGACATGTCAATCTTTCTTTAATGTATTGTTTTTGTTCCTGACAAGATTCTGTCATATACTATCTGTGACGTATTTTGATATAGCCTGAGTTTAGCATACTTAATATAAACTAAAGCCCTCTTTCATAATTCAACACGTGACTTTATTATATAATAACTAATAATAATGAATGAAAATAAAATTTCCAATAATTCTATAGGCCAAAAAGACCAAAATGCCTAGACACACATGTGACTCTACTCTTATCGGACCTAGATCAATAAAATTATCTCAAATCAATGTCGTTCTTTCACAAACTCCAAATCTTTTGGTACATCTATTTGCGATTCTATCGTCGATTAGTAATGTTAAGTAAAGTAGTGACGCACACCTTGTACATAAGGAGTGCTTGTATAAACAATCACGTTATGTTTTTCGTGTCAGGTAGAATGAAAAATAGCATGTACTAGTTTGTATCGCTGATAGCAGAGTATTATTTTTAATTGTTTCATAAATTTTTGACACTAATATAAATAAATTCTCATAAAGCGAACTTCATATAATGAGTATAAAATCTTCTTGATGACTGCATCGTTATTCTAGTGGTTAACAATATTCGATTGGAGATTGAAGGGCCCAGGGTTTGGCACGTCAATTAAAAAGTATATTATGAAGAACAATCAGTAGTTACGAAGGTGGCTGTCCAGCAAGAGCACGTAACGTGTGGCGTGCGCCTGTTCTCATTCGGAGAACCCTCCAAAATTTTCAATCAACCTTTAATTGAAGTATGCAAGGATTTACTGGACTTGTATGCTAATGCTTGAATTTTGCATATTGTATGTTGTATACAGTTGTATTTTATTTCACGACAATTATTGCTTGGTGTGCAATACACTATATTTCACACTATTTTTTTTACTTTACTTTTTTATTTACTTCAATTTAATTTTACCGAAAGCATTTATGAAAAAAAATCATGGATTAGGAAGTTTCATCAATTGCTTTTCACTAAGACTCAAAACAAAATGCACGATTATCTCGCAACTAAACTTTACGTAATCTATTAGAGTTATTCATTATGTGTCAACAATGAAATTGTAGAATGAAATAGGTACCTACGAATTTATTTTTTAACTAACTCTTCTAAGTAACAGTAAAAGGTAGTATGAAATATGAATATCACATATGAAAAAAAAATATTTTAATTTTCATCCTTATATTATAAAAGTAACCTGTATACTACTAAACATTATTGCAATAAAGTGTTCCAGAAAATATGACACGCTTTATAAACAGTTGTATAACACAGGTTCGTACATTAATTTTGAACGTAGACACGTAATATGTGCTTGGCGTGACGGTGTCCGCGTGACGGTTTCTATCTTGTGTCCCATTTGTATCTAGTGAATTTTTTAACAAGAACCGATTGCAATTGTACCTGGTTAGAATTTAATAAAAAGTATTGTAATCTTCTTATATATAACGCTGTGTATTATAGTAACTTTATATATGCGACGGGTACTGAGAGTTTATTATCACACTGTTTCGTTATCACACGGATGTTTGAAAGACAAAGAAACTATTTAATCTCTTTAAATTATATTCTCTTAAATAGTAGATGATGTAAATTAGCTGATTATTATTCCTTCCATCAAATATAAATGATAAATTGCGCGAAGAATAAACTTTGTACCTCTTTAAAGAAAGATACGTGAACTGAGGACCATGAAATTACAAATTGGACACACTTATTGTTTGTAGGTATAGAAGTGTATAATACTAATGCGAAGTATCGGTGGGTATCGACGGAAAGTGCGACGGAATTTTTTTTTTTTTAAGAATGAATGATTTAGGAATACCATTGAAATCCGGACACAAAAAAGTGTATTTTAGAAAACCGTTAAGGGAATGTACTATTTCATAGAAGATGTACTTAGATAAAATAATCCTGATACTGACTTCAATTTAAAATCTTCTTGAAAGCAATCTGATTGAAATTAAATGTCAGATAAATAATAAAGTAATAAGAATATAATTTAACACTTATAATATGGTTAAGGTGAAATGTCGACCACTGGGGGACCACTTATTTCCTTTTTATGAATGAATTAATGTTTGTAGACAACGTACTTCGAATGGAGCGAAGCCACACAAGGGTTAATCCTTAGCTCATTCTACTATGGGTATGTGATAACTCACTTGCCTGGAGGGATGCTGGCGGAGAAGTTTGGTGGAAAATGGGTCCTTGGTTTGGGGCTATTGTCAACTGCTGTATGTACGTTCATAACTCCGTATGCAGTCAAAACAGGAGGCGCAACGGCTCTCTTCATACTGAGAGTAGTGGAGGGTCTTGGAGAGGTGAGTTTCTTTTTGAATTTTCTAAATTTGTCGAGGGACATTAAAAAAACCAACACCAGTTTGAGGTTTCAATCATCTTGGATTTGTCATAGTGTATAAATATTGCCTATTTGTGGCTGCGGCCATAATTGACCGATTGTCATGAAACATAACTAAGAAATACCGACCTTAAAAAATATCGTAATCGGTTCATCCGTTTGGGAGTTTCCATGGCACTACGATGCCAGTTACACTCACACACACACACAGACACATGATAGATACGTCAAACTTATAACATGCGTCTTCATAGTCCTTAGTCCTATCATCAAAATCTTTTAATAAACAAGCGATTAAAATGGTCATAAAGATATAAAAACGCTCACAGTTTTATCTAAAAATCAAATCTTATATAACAATTTTTTCGGGTATTTATGTATAAATTCGTAGTTAAGCTACAATTTTATCTTAATCCCATAGCTGAATACTTACCTAAATAATAAATGTTACCTTGTGAACAATCGACTAAAGTCAGTTATACAAATACA
>NC_052116.1:3646537-3686540 GCF_012273895.1 Zerene cesonia | reverse complement strand
TGTATTTGTATAACTGACTTTAGTCGATTGTTCACAAGGTAACATTTATTATTTAGGTAAGTATTCAGCTATGGGATTAAGATAAAATTGTAGCTTAACTACGAATTTATACATAAATACCCGAAAAAATTGTTATATAAGATTTGATTTTTAGATAAAACTGTGAGCGTTTTTATATCTTTATGACCATTTTAATCGCTTGTTTATTAAAAGATTTTGATGATAGGACTAAGGACTATGAAGACGCATGTTATAAGTTTGACGTATCTATCATGTGTCTGTGTGTGTGTGTGAGTGTAACTGGCATCGTAGTGCCATGGAAACTCCCAAACGGATGAACCGATTACGATATTTTTTAAGGTCGGTATTTCTTAGTTATGTTTCATGACAATCGGTCAATTATGGCCGCAGCCACAAATAGGCAATATTTATACACTATGACAAATCCAAGATGATTGAAACCTCAAACTGGTGTTGGTTTTTTTAATGTCCCTCGACAAATTTAGAAAATTCAAAAAGAAACTCACCTCTCCAAGACCCTCCACTACTCTCAGTATGAAGAGAGCCGTTGCGCCTCCTGTTTTGACTGCATACGGAGTTATGAACGTACATACAGCAGTTGACAATAGCCCCAAACCAAGGACCCATTTTCCACCAAACTTCTCCGCCAGCATCCCTCCAGGCAAGTGAGTTATCACATACCCATAGTAGAATGAGCTAAGGATTAACCCTTGTGTGGCTTCGCTCCATTCGAAGTATGTTGTCTACAAACATTAATTCATTAAAAAAGAAAATTAGTGGTCCCCCAGTCGACATTTCACCTTAACCATATTATAAGTGTTAAATTATATACTTATTACTTTATTATTTATCTGACATTTAATTTCTATCAGATTGCTTTCAAGAAGATTTTAAATTGAAGTCAGTATCAGGATTATTTTATCTAAGTACATCTTCTATGAAATAGTACATTCCCTTAACGGTTTTCTAAAATACACTTTTTTGTGTCCGGATTTCAATGGTATTCCTAAATCATTCATTCTTAAAAAAAAATTCCGTCGCATTTTCCGTCGATACCCACCGATACTTCGCATTAGTATTATACACTTCTATACCTACAAACAATAAGTGTGTCCAATTTGTAATTTCATGGTCCTCAGTTCACGTATCTTTCTTTAAAGAGGTACAAAGTTTATTCTTCGCGCAATTTATCATTTATATTTGATGGAAGGAATAATAATCAGCTAATTTACATCATCTACTATTTAAGAGAATATAATTTAAAGGGATTAAATAGTTTCTTTGTCTTTCAAACATCCGTGTGATAACGAAACAGTGTGATAATAAACTCTCAGTACCCGTCGCATATATAAAGTTACTATAATACACAACGTTATATATAAGAAGATTACAATACTTTTTATTAAATTCTAACCAGGTACAATTGCAATCGGTTCTTGTTAAAAAATTCACTAGATACAAATGGGACACAAGATAGAAACCGTCACGCGGACACCGTCACGCCAAGCACATATTACGTGTCTACGTTCAAAATTAATGTACGAACCTGTGTTATACAACTGTTTATAAAGCGTGTCATATTTTCTGGAACACTATTGCAATAATGTTTAGTAGTATACAGGTTACTTTTATAATATAAGGATGAAAATTAAAAATTTTTTTTTCATATGTGATATTCATATTTCATACTACCTTTTACTGTTACTTAGAAGAGTTAGTTAAAAAATAAATTCGTAGGTACGTATTTCATTGTTGACACATAATGAATAACTCTAATAGATTACGTAAAGTTTAGTTGCGAGATAATCGTGCATTTTGTTTTGAATCTTAGCGAAAAGCAATTGATGAAACTCCCTAATCCATGAATTTTTTTCATAAATGCTTTCGGTAAAATTAAATTGAAGTAAATAAAAAAGTAAAGTAAAAAAAATTGTGTGAAATATAGTGTATTTCACACCAAGCAATAATTGTCGTGAAATAAAATACAACTGTATACAACATACAATATGCAAAATTCAAGCATTAGTATACAAGTCCAGTAAATCCTTGCATACTTCAATTAAAGGTCGATTGAAAATTTTGGAGGGTTCTCCGAATTAGAACAGGCGCACGCCACACGTTACGTGCTCTTACTGGACAGCCACCTTCGTAACTACTGATTGTTCTTCCTAATATACTTTTTAATTGACGTGCCAAACCCTAGGCCCTTCAATCTCCAATCGAATATTGTTAATCACTAGAATAACGATTCAGTCATCAAGAAAATTCTACACTCATTATATGAAGTTCGCTTTATGTGGATTTATTTATGTTACTGTCAAAAATTTATGAAACAATTAAAAACAATACTCTGCTATCAGCAATACAAACGAATACATGCTATTTTACATTCTACCTGACACGAAAAACATAACGTGATTGTTTATACAAGCACTCCTTATTTACAAGGTGTGCGTCACTACTTTACTTAACATAACTAATCGACGATAGTATCGCAAATAGATGTGCAAAAAGATTTGGAGTTTGTGAAAGAACGACATTGATTTGAGATAATTTTATTGATCTAGGTCCGATAAGAATAGAGTCACATGTGTGTCTAGGCATTTTGGTCTTTTTGGCCTATAGAATTATTGGAAATTTTATTTTAATTCATTATTATTAGTTATTATATAATAAAGTCACGTGTTGAATTATGAAAGAGGGCTTTAGTTTATATTAAGTATGCTAAACTCAGGCTATATCAAAATACGTCACAGATAGTATATGACAGAATCTTGTCAGGAACAAAAACAATACATTAAAGAAAGATTGACATGTCACTCTTGGGGGCTAAGTACTCTCCATATTGAGTATCAGTAAATAAGATAAAGGGTAACGTTTTGAGGGTGAGGTAAATCCCTTCTTCAAAAATAATATTAGATTTTTCCATCGAATATACGACAACTGCTTCTATTAGGTTTCGATGGGTTGTATTAAATTTGAAATTAGATAAAAGAAAATTATTATTTCTCTTTCCAAATTCGACTTCTGCTCTTGCAGAGTCCCTTTTGAGAACAATATGTTATTTGAATTGCGACAGATGACTGCTTATGTATGATGCTATAGTAATCTATCGCATGTTGTCGCTTAAGAACCACAAAACAGTTTTCTAGAATAATAATTATTTTAAATGTAAAATGTCGTTACATTGATATCATTTTTGTCTTCTCTACTCTTTAGAAACTGTATTCCGGATCGACGGTAATTTTTTTTTCTATATTTTGACATTTCAAATATGCTTCTAAGCACAGTCTAGTTGAATAAATAAATGTTTGAGTTGGCCTCTGGCCTCTGGCCAGGGAGTACGAATTTAAAGTATATGTCTGAAATTGAGTCCGTATCAATCACGCGCTACTAGTAAGACGAAAGGTGTTTAAAACATGTACCTAAAAATAGTGATATAAAATCAAAATTGAAATACAACAAAAGGAATACTAATAAATAATCCAGTATAACTTACACCATCATCAGCTGCGCGTAACAGATATTCCGACAGTCGCATAGTCGTATTAGCAACCACATTCTGGCTTGGGCAAGCATTCGGATCGTAGTGCGCGTCTCCTATTGCTGCTTCCTTTTTCCGTACCATCTGAGTGATAGCTAGGTTGAGGCACACTCGCATGGTATATGCATTAGCTATAGCCAACAAAGCCATTATAGCCATGACATACCGCTGCGGTATTATGAACACTGAAATTGTTAAAAAATATCGCGCAATTGGTAAATAAATCGACAATAGAAATATAGGAAAACAACCGTTTAATAACATACAGTAAATAAAAATGTTTTATTTGTGTATTTGGAAATAACTGCTAAAACATTTACATTGTTTTGCGTTGAAGTGCTGTAGATTGAATTTGAACTAACTATTATAATAATTAGAAATGCTTGCTAGTAAATTAAAAAAGTTTTGGTAGTTTCATTTATCGCATATTTTGTTTATAGTAACGCTCGTTTCTTTTCAGATTATAAATAATAATGATAATTATTTTTTATTAATTAATTAATTGTTTCAATAACACATTGTATTTAAGGACACATTAGTTAAGGAATAGCGATACTGAGACCAGTAAAAAAATGGGTGACAATGTAAAATTTTAATCATGTAGATTACTTTTTGAATAAATAAAAAGTAGATCATGGCAATAAGCTATAATAAGATGCTGTAACAGTAGTAGTTGGTATTTCTTTCTTTCTTTCTAATAGAGATTACATATAGACTACGTAATGAAGCACATTATCATTTTTAATTCTTACTGTCATGTCACTATACATACAGTTTAACACTACTTTTAGTGCTACTAAATTTTGGTGAGTAGTCAAAGAAATAGACAATGTCTTCCCCTTCTAGCTTTCTGTCTCCTAAGTACACCATATTTGTTTTTTTTTCGTTCGTTTATAACAACCACGACAAGTACACAATAAAACCACGATAAGTTTTTTTATTGTTATCTACATAATTAATAAAACAATTTTAATTAGTTTTTTGACTCGGCACCATAGTACAGAGAACGTGTCACAAACAAGAGGTATAATATACATTGTAATTACATGTTACGTTATAACGTTTATTAGTAATTTTGTAACTCCTCTTAACTAATTTATTTAGACTACACTAACATGGTTATTTATTAATTACTACTCTTACTTATAAAATAATAAGGTATGCGTTAATTATGCATTTCAATCCCTTTGCGAGGTTCTCGTAGAGAAAGTTTATGTATTCGTCACAACTAATTCTATTAATGTGATGCTTCCAACAATAACTCTTCTCGTATAAAGAAGACGTGTAATCGATTTAGTGGTAGCAATGTTTAAACGGAATATAATGCCTACATTTAATAAGCCACTTCATATATAACACGTGTAAAACCATGAAATGCATAGGTATATAAGATAGACGTACCCAGTTTCAACCAGTCAACAAGCTAGACAAAGTCAACAAGCTAAGCAAAGCTGAAACTTTATGTCCGGAGGATTTAGTTGCGATTTTATGGGCTATCATCGTAACACTCTATGTAATAAATTATTATATTTACAATTCTTCAGTATGCACTATTGGTATATCTGTAGAAAAATGTATTTAATAAAATAGATTCTAAATTTAAGCGTCATTATCAATTAGCTAATTTCTCATACCATCTAGTATTTCCATAAAGTATGGTAAATATGCCCAGTTAAAACTCTCATCCGTAGTTCGATTCTCGATGGAGACAAATGAAAGTAGTAGTCTATTTGGCGTATCAATTTCTTCCGGAAACGTAAACCAATTGCAAAAATCGATCTGAACACTCTGTCTTTCCTTTATTGATTAATCTAGCCTTCACTTGAAAGATGCAGCGCGAGACTTGACACATTTTTTTATAATTACAATTTATATTCTTAATAAATACTATTAATTTATTACATACTACTTCATTTCGTCAAAACTACCATTATTTTATTTAAGAATTGATGTTTATTAAATTATACTGATCATAATTGTGTAATAAAAATGACATTGGACAATTATTTTTGTATAAATAATTTATAATTGTATATCTTTTATTATTGAAATAAAAATGTCGTTAAAACAACCGTTCTCGATTAGAATAAAATAATAATTAAAAAATAAAATACTCACATTTCGACAGAGCCAGTCGCCATCCCGTCAACATCTTGGCACACAAACTAAAAAGAAGTAATAAAATTAATTTAACACAACAATAACACAAAATCTAAAAAGCCGGTTAGTCAAATTCTCCGTGAGCACCACACTACTCCACGATCTTTAGTACGACTATTTGTCGAAAGGAACTAATCAGGCAAATCTACTACGATTCGTATACAAGCTGCAACCAAGTAGCATCTTTGTTAAATTTTACAAGCAATATTAACCCTTCATGTAATTGCAAAGAGTTGACTTTAGTGCACGCTATTTATTCTTAACATTACACCAACACAGGTCTCATTGTCACTACCGGGTATAGCGGAAAGGTCGATTAAGATGTTTTCGACACGTTTGGGATAAATTGTCGTTTTTCCTTTTTATTGAATTTATACGTGTATTTTTATTTGTATACGCAGTTTTACGAAGAGTTATTTCCACTGCAACTAGTCTTCATTAAAGATTTATGAGCCCACTATATTATAATAATGAGGCATTATGTGACTTACAATATCGTTAAAATGTATTTCACAAACAGAACAAAGATAATAAATAAACGGCAGTGCATTTTTATGGATTTTGCACGTTCTGTGACGTATACCAATGCTGTGATTTAAATTTTAAAACTAGAACTACAATAGAATTTATTTCCCGCCCGTCGATAGGCTTAATTTTCAAACAATCCCTATTCTAAAATTTAAACACAAGAGTTTACGTGTGAGTTTTAACACAACAATTATCAATATCACAAGAGAAGAAAGAGTTTTACTCTCCACCGCCAGAGGAATATTTAACTATCTTATGGACTAATTGCTAGATTAATATTCCGATTCTTTTAAAAACATCAGCTTGATAATTTAAATTCTATTTTTTATACAAACCCAATGGCATACAGTCCTAAGGTTATTAAAGGTATTATACCATAAAATTGATGGTTTACTCTTTTTAAGATTTTGTGAAGGGAAACTTGATTGCACAATTTTTGCTCAAGTCTTTGTATCTGGGTTGCGAGTCATTGTAGTCTGCTATTTAGGACAGGATGAATGCTGTTACGAATGATTTATATTTTATCTCACAATTATTATGTACTGCCCGGTTCATCTTTGTTTATTTGTTTATATCTCTTACAAACATCTTACAAAGCACAAAGACTTTCCCTACGTCAATACTAATAGTATGAAAGTTTGTTAGTTGTTTTTTTAATATCAGGAACATACGGACATATTTAAAAAACATATGGACTTATTTAAAAAATTCTTTCACCATTGGATATGTACATGATAGTTGAGTAATACATATATAATATAGTATAAAACTATATGTGTACACTACAGGCGCGACGGGGTCGAGCGCTTGTATTATTACAACGCTACCTATATTGCGTTGTTATAATGAAAAAAAGTTCCAAATTTCCATTGGGATACTTTAGGACTAAACAACAAAATACTCCATCAAGAAATTAATAAAGCACCAGATGATCTCGATCTATCAGTGTTTCGGATCTCAACATGTTCATTTATCTTTTACGAAACACTTCAATTTTCATGTCAACTTTATCTTAGCCTAGTAAGAATAGCACGTGCAAGTAATCAGGTGGTTTTAACAAGATGCATAATATCACATTTCTCAGACTCTTGAAATAATCTTGTTCCAATGATTATAATATTTATATCTTTGAACTAGCCTGTTATTGACTGTACTGGTTATTATCTGATCTTTCTGTTATATTTCAATACACAATTTATTTTAAATCATACTTCTTTAAAATAATAAATAGGTATAAAGTACAAAGAAGTTGTTTCAAATTTAATTAACCATTTTTTTTTCTAAGCGCGGTACCAATGCAAATGCTTAAATTGGAACACATGATAAACCATTTGATATAACACAAAAGAATTACGTCAGTCGATGGAAAACCCACGGAGTTATCAAGTAAAAACCGAAAAAAATACGCTCCAATTGAGAAACTCCTTCAAAAATGTAACAATTTAACTTAAATTACAGACGCCTGTTTCCTTCAATTATACTCCACTTACAATAGGTCAGTTATATTTGTTATATCATAAATGAATCATAACTCGTTTAAAAGTTTTATATAAAAAACGTGTTAATTTGTGTTAATAAGTTTTATTAAAAAAGCATTTAGAAAAACCAGCAAGACTTTCAGCCAAACATTTATTTGATTGTAATTTTTATTTCATCGGGTATTTTTTATTCAATAATATCGTTGTCCGATGAAGTAAACATAGAAATGTGATGAATTGCCTCTTTTATAAGTCCTTGAGGGATTGGATAAAACATCGTCAAAACTTTACAGTCTCGGACTTGTCAATTTGATCACGATTTATTCTCAATTATATGAATACAAATAATAATAACAATTTAATTATATATTTTGTATCATGCTACTACAAAGTCACTATAGTAATGCTACAATGCTCAAGTGGACAATGAACATGGATAGAAATTATACAAGAGCAGAAAAAAAAGAAACAAATTTCCATATGATAGATTTCTTTAAAAATTCCTAGATATGAGACTCGAAAAGAGGTCACTTTCAGGTTTCGTCTTTTGTTAACGGTAAATAATTCAAATCTATAATAGAAACTACGACAGCTATCTTGGGAGAGTTGTTTTTTTTTTTTTTAATTTGAATATTATAATAATCTTATTCAAAAAAACCCACATATATTTATTCGTCATTGCAACCTTAACTTCAATAAAAATCTCTTGCCTTTCTTTAACTACCTATATTAAAGTATTCAGGGAAAAGTAACGCCTGTGCTAGATACAACAGAAATGGAAAAATAAACTGTTGTTGATAACTATATAACGTAATCGGCGCGAAAATGAATAAAACATTTTATGTAACCACCATGACTCGTCATGACTTTTATACTTTTTGGAGTCGGTTTAATTTTTTGTTCAACATGGTTTATGTAAGTCAAATTATTGGTAAATTTTGATCCGATACAGCTAGTGACCATTGGTATTTTTTACTATTTGCGGTAATGCAGAATTTTATTCAAATATTTGGTAGAGATTTTTAATAATAACAAACAGTTTTAATAATAAATTCAAAACAAGTTTAACAAGTAGGTACATGTTCTTCTAATAAAATTAATTTAAAAGGAATGAGAGAGAATGTGGGTAGCTTAAGGCGGTGGCTGAATTAAGTTCAGAAATTAGCAGTGCTGAAGTTGGTAATTGGTATTATTAAGAATGCAGTATAATATGCAGAACATATTTCAAATCTATTTAAAAAATAAGTTATGTTTAAAAATATTTGCGTGAATTTCTATCATTTAAAAACAATTTTACTCCTATATTAAAACCCATAAGATATTTCTCCTACTACCTGAAAGCCTACTACCTGGGCCTGAAAATTATGGTATACAAGCCGCTTGTCCCAATTTCGCCCGATTTAAAAACAAAATACAATCTACCTATTTACGTCACTTTACACTAGCTTTCTCATGATCTAAGATTTTTTTCAAATCAGTCTAGTAGTTTTTAAGTCCATTCATTTAAAACAATTACACAAACACACAATTAAATATTTCCACCTTTATAATATTAGTTTAGATATATAAATACTCATTGGCTGCAACTTGAATATCAACTATCAAATGTTTTACTCGTTAAAACTCTAACTCCAATAGGTATTTTTATTAAATGCTTATCTTTAAAAATACAAAATACCCAAATGTATATGCAATACTTTACATTAACCTTTTATTTAACACCGAATACGCTATTATTATGCATCTAAGAATAAGCAATTATAATAACCAAAGAGATCCTGTAATCGACACTGTTCGTTTAGTTTTACCATTACAAACAAAAGCAAAAACATATTGCAAACAATAATCGATAAATATTCATGAACATACCTCTTTTGTTCTCAACCCGAAATTAATTTAATTCGTAAAGGCTTGATGGGAGCTATTCACACAAAACTCTTGTGTGAACTAAATTTGAAACAAAATATGACATATTTCGCGGAGCATTCACTATCTTCGACTGATTGACGTTATCAGCTCCTAAGGGTTCCCATTGTGTACCAAGATATCAACCACAGCTGTGTTTTCATTTAAGGCATAAAACAGCGTTTTCTTAACGTACACTAAACAAATTTCAAAGGCAATTAGCTTCATAGTATGGTACCATTCAAACTTTAACAATAATGTCGGAACATCAAGATGAATTCACTTACAGATAATACACAAACGTTTGCACGAGTAGCCTGTAGCAATGTTTTTAAATTTTCTGCAGAGGTTATAGTATAACTAACTGTTATGATGCCGTGTTATTTAGCTATCTATCTTAGTTGTGTTGAACAAAATTTAAAAGTTGTAATAACGATTTTTGAGTTACATATTTGATTTTAAAATCTCCTGTTTCTTTGTAGTTCGTAGATACTTTAAGGGCTTAATGATGTAAACCGTTATATAATAAATATTAATGTATAATATATAGACGGCTCTACATATTTGATGAAATTTGTATAACTAGAACGATAAGATAAATTGCCAGTAATCTGTGTGCACTGTTATTCATTATTCTATTAGACAAAGAATGGCTTTGAGTTTTTCAAAGCAAAAATGTAATCTACTGGTCACTTAACGCAAATATGACTGAAATGTAATTGAATTCTAGGTCCCACTAAGCTTTCTACCAAGTATTCTCTGGTATTAAAAGGGAGAGAATGTATTATTCACTAAAACACTACAAATATCTTCTTTTACAAACATTTACAAACATTGTAATAGTGTCTAAACTCAAGCCAATTTGAAACTTAATGAAGGCGAAAATAAAACACAAAGATATTATGATAATAAGGTTCTTGTTCGTTTAATACTAGTTACAATATTATTAACCATACTCTTATGTATTAAATATTAATAAGTATGTTCACAATGTACAATATGTAAGTTTCTTAATTTTAATTCCAATACAGTCCGCCGGCCGTGAAGGCAAACTCCAAAACCCCTTAAAACAAATCGAACATCACTCGAACACGACACAATTTTAGTATAAAAAATACGCACATTGTACTGTGCAATCCCGTTATTTGATAAGAGTGTACGTTATCATAAAAACCTTTATACAATAATCATGATACATCTTAAAACAACAACAAGGCTTTGTGCATGACGTGAAAAGACGTACGATGAACAGATATCATTAAATTGTGGCACTTGAATTTAAAATTATGCGATACAAATTGTAGCGTTCATGTATAAAAGTAATTACCTATCGACTGTACAACACTACCTAAGTTATATAGAACATACATACCCAAGTTTGGAATACATGGAAAGTTTAGCCAACAATTCGTTCAAATAATAACCAAAGTAGCACTGTTCAAATATTTTAATCAAGATATATATCTCTTTGATAGAAATAGATGAAGGGAAGCCATAAATACTCATTATATTTACTAAACAGAAAGTATACAATTTGGATGAGTTAGCAAAATTTTACACAACGTAGGTAAAGCGCTATTATGTATATCTACTGATAAGTTTCCCACCATACTACGATAAAACAAAAACAATCGAGAAGTGTAAATACTAAGTTTAAAAGGAAATCGCGTGCGTAGAAAACTACGTAAAAATATAACGCGAAAAATCAAATATTTACCTGTAAATTAATATTTTGTACAAAATATGGCAAAAATCAATGACACAGTAAACTGCTTTATATAATTGTATGTAATGACTAGCTCAACCATAAATTCGTTAGAAATATTAAATAATATAGAAACTACATTTGAGAAAATTAGTTACATAATAATTACGATTGAAACAAAATTATCCTAATGATAGATACAGTTAAAATATTTCTAGCATACGTTATAAAGTAATGTTAAATCTACGCAGACTTCGTAATAAGACTATAATATAAATTGACAAAACTAAAACTGTCATCACCCTTACGTTTAAGTACAGAATTCGTCCTTTCGCAAAATTAATAAATAAGTATCAAATATTCGTTCATTATATTTACAATACTTTAGTAATATACTAAAATTTTTCGTACTTTGTTATGGGAATTAGTTATATTATCATTTCAACTAAACAACCTTGTACTTTTACGGTGCTACTGCTACAATAATAATTAGTTTAGAATTTTCAAATTAATCCATAGCTCTAAGAAATAAGCAAAGATACTTAGCCTCTAGTTCTCTTCAGGTGGCATTTTTATCCTTAAGGAAATTTTTGATGAAAGAACCTAAAAATTAAAAGCACCAACTACATATTCACACAAGATATACACCTATTAGAACCTACAATTATCGGATAAATTAAATGTTAATAACAGTAACATAATTACATTCATTATATCTGCTATTTGATAAGAGTAATATTTCCTGACACTGTTTTAAAGAAAGGGCACACTAACATTAGCGGAATTAACGATCATATAATTAACTAATTCCCCTAACTTAATAAATGACAAATTATATTCGTATATTAAAATACAGCTTATACATTGTTATCGATATATATTACAGATTATTTACATGTCATTGTCGCAACCGCAATACACAAAGCAATTTCGTGCATAATTTTATCACATTGAAAAGGTAGTTCAGTCCAAGTTTATTCCAAAACATTTTTTGTAAAATTTTCCTTCAAAATAAAGAAAATCATATTAGAGAACAACATTGTACTGAAAGCTTTAAAATTTTGCATATCTGTTGTGATAAGAAAGTAAAGAAAAAGCTTACAGCAATTTCAAAGAGGCGTATTCAAAGAACCTAAAATGAATTGCAGCCACTGCAAGCGCCTATACGTATTATATAAAGATAAATGGATACATGGTTAACTACTAAGCTTAATTATAAAATAACATATGATTTTTACATTGTACCGGCAATTTGTGGCGATTATAGGTACATGGTAGCAATGGCAGTGACAGTAAGGCCACTATATTCAGGTAATTCATATTATTCACTGGTGCAATTCATACGTTGGGAAGCAACAACTATTGCCAAATTGCCTTTCAACCCAATACATGACATGTGCCTATAAAAAAAAAATACAAAAAACATTGTATTCGTTTGGACAGAGTACGGTCTAAACAATATATAGTGCTTTTAATAATAATTGTACAGATGGCAAAACAACGTAAATATTTTATTAGAAATCATCTTTATAATCGTATTACGTTTAAGCTTACGTGACTTTTTTACGTTTCATATGATTTTTTTTTTGTTGATTGACAACTTTTAGCCTCCACCGCAAAAGTAACGCTCATGTCGCGTCTTAGACACATGTTTTCACCGTTTTAATATTTTATTTGAAATTTGAAGTTTATCCGAAATAAATATTTGATAATAAAAAAAAAACAAATATTTTTTGAATAATTTAGGAAATTAATATATCGCTTTAACTGAATTTTAATACGATTTGAATCATTTTTTTTTTCAAAATACCATTTTAGCAAAAACTTAGAGATAAGATCTTACAAAAGTACATGCCGATTAATTTGACTGAATAAACAATACGTAGGTATCGATTGCACGCGTACTTTTATGCTTTGAAAAACCCATATCTCTACATCTTTGATAACCAGAGCTTGAAGAACAAAATAAAGTCATGATCATTTACTACAAAAGACCGCAACGGTAAGTGTGTGAGATGTGATGCAACCATTCATACTGCACTATAAAAACCTTATCAATTGCCAATATAAGAAAACTGTTTAACAAAATTACATGATTTCGCTGTTGTAAAATATTAGAACAACGGCAAGGATCCCTAGCGGTGACAATTTTATTCACTATATTTTTCTTTAAACATCGGTTTAACTTTATACTCGACATACTCATTCTGTAATATAATATTGTAATATAATCCAGTCAATTTAGATCTCGAAGGGTACAATAATAAGCACTCAGTTGAAAGATGGTAGAAGGATTGTTCAAATTATCATCATAAATGAAATCTAAAAAGTCCTCACAACTCCCATATATTCCGATATCTGGAATAAGAGTCAGATATTCTGCAGATAGTCAGGTCACTATTTGCAGTCAGAGATCATAAGAACCGCTTTATCGTTATTTTTAGTTTTATCATAAAATGAGTTTAGACAAAAAATGTAGATGTTTTGAATGACCCTTAAAACTTTCAGCTGGGTACGAAATACTTCAAAAATATTTTTGGTTTTATTTGACCGGAATATTGATAATAAGAGTACCTGTGTTATTTTATAAAGAAACAAAATAAAGGGAATGCGATTATTGAAGTAGCGTCGCCATCCTCCTTCATCTCGCTTAGACGTAGATTCTTATGAAAATCCATTGAAAACAAATGGTAACAACGGCAACCAGAAAAAATAGATAAACTTTGATGAGGATAAAATATGTGAGAGGTGAAATATAATGTTTGTATATTAATTTCATTTTTTTGAAATTCAATAACGATGCATAACATCTGGACTATGGCGTGGAATATTTTCCTATTTATCAAAGTAATAATATAAGGTAAGGGTTGCTTACTGAAAATGCATTCATTTCAAAAGATATGAAAAAGGATGGATTGCTCTCCTAGAACTTGACGTAATTCTCATTCGTTACGCGCTCAAGATCCCAGCCGTTACCAGTACATATCCTGGGAACTAAGCAGAAACCTATCATACTTGGACCGCTCACATGCTAGAAGCTGCACACGCGCAGTGTGCGCGGTGGCGCGGCGGCGCGGGGGCGAGGGGCGCGCGCGGGGCGGGGGGCGCGCGCGGGGCGAGGGGGGGCGGCGGCGGCGGGGGCGCCCGGGCCGCGCGCCGTCATACGCCGTCCAGCTGCCGCACGCGCACGTCCTGCGACGCGCACATGTCCGGCGCGAACGGCAGGCACGTGAAGTACGCGCACGCCGCACACTCGTACGCCGGCGCCGCATAAAACAACGCTATCAGCGCGCACAGCATGCCGCCGGCGGACACGAGGCACACCCACACGAGTACGATCTTCCGCCGCCGCTCGTACGGCCCAAACGTTATGAACGGGAGCAATGCGTACGATAACAGGAAACCGAACACGAAACCGAATACGTGCGCGAAATTGTCTATCCACGGTAACAGTCCCACGAGGAACAGGGCTATCGCCAAGCCGATTAGTTTCAACAGCGCCCGCTTTGGATGCCTCAGTAGTGGCCAAGCACCGATTACTTCTACTATTAAACATGCTAGAAGACCGAAGTGAGCTCCTGCTGGACCCACCTGCAAAAAAATAACATATATCCTACAACTGACTAAAAAAATTTATTGCAGTCACATAAAGCTCTTTTGCCTTTCGGAGAATAACGAGTATGACTACAATTGTAAATTTAAAAAAAGATTCATAATGTACCTCAGCCCTGTATGGCTCGAAGATAGCTGACGCCATGTTGCCCGCTACACCACTGCCCAGATATATAACAGCCAATCTCACTGGGCCTGCCATCTTCTCCAGGTCTCGCATGAACAGCCATTGCAGCGCGAGCGTGGCCGCCAAATGCAGGAGACCAGCGTGCACGAACAATGAAGTCCACGCGCGATACAACTGGTCTGGACGGCGTCTCCGCATAAACGGTAACATTCCGCAAACGTCGTCCAAACAAGACACCTGAAATTGCATTTGGCACGTTATAATTTATACATAAGTAGCAAGACAATTGAAGCATTTTGTAATGAAAATATATATTTATCATTTACTCAGTACAAAATTTCTCTTCTTCAGCTTTATACTTTGGCTTTGGTTTATTTTAAAGTTGTCTTATAGTAATTTGTTGGCATGTTGATGTATTTTCACTGTATAGTAATAATTTGTGAGAAGGGTTGGCAAGTCAGGTAGAAAAAAAGAAAAAGACATGGTGATATATAAAAGTGTCGCCCTTGATGGTAAGGAAGAGAGGACTTGTTTTTAGCGTTCAGTGCGACCTAGCGGCAATGGCACTGACCACGCGCTCAAATATCTATAATGTCATACAACTACACTGCACTAAACATACTTGTGAACACAAAGACGCCTCCTCATGAAAGTAGCCCTTGACAAAGGAGCAGTGCTCGCTGGTGGTGATGACGCACTGGCCGTGCACGCCGATGCAGCACGGGTGCGCGATCACCTCGCACGCCATGTGCTCGGCGGCGCGGCCCGCGCGCCCCGCCGCCGCTGCGCCGTCCAGCGCCGACTTGCGGCAGATCGGCCATTTGGTGATGTCGTCCGGCCACTCGTGCGGTGCTATCGAGCGCGGCGCTTCGCAGAATCTGAAAATAAACAACATTGAGCATTATACATCTATTTGCACATAAATGTTAGGCATACGATAGATACGGCATACGATAGCTCTTTCTTATATTTTGTTTATATATTTAGTGTATATGTAGAATCGAGCATGCTTAAGTACGAATTGGGATCGCTACGCATGTCAATGCTACTGTGTGTCGTTTAGTGAATTAGGGAGGTGGAGGTTCGTTTCTCTTCCCTCACCCTTACGGGTCTTTTTATTGTCTCCATCAAACATTTGCTTATTCCTTACCACTTAAAAGCGGGCAACGTGCGAAGTCTAAAAGTGTGTAGAGGGTGGACCCTCAACAAATGAACATGGGCTGTGATGAACCCTCACCATCAGACAAACCATCATTTCGGTCCCTTGCTTTCTCATAATGAATAAAAAACGCTATTAATTGGGTTGTACAATACCTTCAAAATGAATAATCATTGCTCACCCTGTCCGGTTTAACATTTTGAAAGGCATTCATACAATAACATTACAACAGGCGATATTCTGCTGCAAATGGAGACATATTCATCAAACCATAAATGATTGAAATCAGTAAAGCTATTCTCGAGTTTGGATTGGTGCAAATATCCCGACTTTCTTCTATATAAGTAGAACATGATTATTGATTCAAAGCATTACGCAATAAAGCATCCTGGATTACAAAGTTAAATGATAGCTCAAGTAGAATCTTATATAACGTATTTAATCTTAGTCAATCTACCGTATATTACATATTTAGGTAAGAGCGAAGTATGGACACATCTAGTATATCGACAACATGTCTACACTACGCAATCACTAATTTCAACAAAAAGTATCTAGGTATGACAACAGATATAGTAATACTTACTTTGGGTCTAAACCACAAACTGAGCCCGATATCCGTCCTCCGGGTCCGGAGTCCCCCGACGACCACTTCTTCCACGTTGATATTGTGTTCTGTAATATCAGTATTTAATTTTAATGCAGCTGATTAGAAAACTTTACAAATCTCGAATTTACATTTTATATTTCCAAATTACGTACCTATAATTTTAAATTTGCATGATCCATGACCATACAAAGAAATGAAGCATCAAGTAATTACAATTATTAATTCTCAGAAATATATGAACAGGACTAAAGTAAAATTAAATAGAAATAGAATATACAAATTTAGCCAGTCAATATGGATAATCCCTAATGAAGAAAGCTTTGCCGGCGATGCAATAAAAAATTCAGCTGTGAATTCAAAATATAATAGAAGTCCATAACTCACCTTCGGTACTAATCCTCTTATCTTTGGATTGCGTGCGATGAAAATTTTTAATAAAATTACATTCGGTTTAAATACTCTAATAAAAATTTCAAAGTGTAATGGAATAATAAAATATCTACATATCGATATTACCGTATTCTGAAATGAAATTCTCTGACATTTTGTATACCTACACTTTAAACCAGACTTGTATATTTAGACAAATTAATGCGTATTCATAATTTTGATGTACTTTTGAAAACAACGTATATAAAACATTTATCAATTTTATTTTGTTCGATTATCGACCTTGTTATAACAGGTGTAAATTATAGCTAAGTCGTAAAAATAGACATATTACATTATAATAATTAAAATAGCCCAAAAATAATAACCGTACTGACATAGATTACGCATTCAAGCAGCTATTTTTAGCAATTTGTGACGTAGGTACAATATTTTAACGATCTGTATGTGTATATTAAATAGATAACGGCTTTTTAGGATATATATTTCCCGTGCATCACGCTAATATTATAAATGTGAAAGTTTGCTTGTTTGTATGATTGTCCGTCAATCACGATGAAACTACAGATGATTTGATGATTTTGATGAAATTTGGTAATCAGACATGGTATGAGCTAACTTTGGTGATAGGATATTTTTTGTCCCGATTCAATGCTTCCTTGGGATAAAGCAGGAAACTTCGGGCGGTGCCGAGACGAGCTTCTAGTATTATATAATATTGCTACTGCATTGGCAACTTGGAACAGTACACCTGCTATATACATGACTGTTGCACGAGTTGTTTTCTTTCTTTTTTCTTGCATTATAATAGATAAAAAAAATTATTTGGCGTTATATGAAGTAACAAAATGCAAATCATATCTAATGTATAATAATATATCTATTAATATAAATATTAACGTTCAATCCTTTTTTCTGATCGTTTTACATTTTCAGCTTTCACACTGTATCTTTCCTACACACTGGATCAGGAAGTTTACATTTCGATATCAATAACTTATGTACGTAATTTTTCAACCTCTTTTCACAAACGAATGGGACAAAAGGTACCAAATAGTCATTTAATTATTAAAAAATATTTTAATAAAAATATTTTAGTTATAAAATTACCGAACAATCCGCTTTCGATGACTGCACACATCCAGAATCGTCATTTCGTATGCAACACGCTGTGTCCCTTTCTCTCCTAGCAGACGCCGCTATCGCCCGCGCTATTCTCGCATCACGCCGCATGCAAGGCGCAAACTTAGCTCCTAAATGTATGAGATCCGCCGCCCGAGGTCCCAACCAAAATGAAGCCGGTTCTTCCCATTCAACCTGAAAATTATATCGAAATACTCAAACACAACATTTTGTCTCGGTGGTAACTTTTCAAAATCCCAGGAAATATACTTAGAATACGATAATAGATATTTTTATTTATAGACATTGACTGATGAGTTTAAAAGTCTAGTACATTTTCGGCTGTATGCACATGGCAACGTTAAGTGTATTTATATCGTAAAATTAATAGCGCAATTAAAACTTTAAGAAAAGATCATGGAAGTATCCACGTCACTGTCATTTTAATTTTATTTTCAATTGCTTCATTTTCATCATTTATTACAGCATAGACATATAAATATAGACAGAAAATCCAAATAATCTATTTCATAATTTAGCTGTAGCAACGGCTAAAATAACCTCATAATTCAAACACGCTACAAGAACAAAAAATGAAGAAAACTGAAAGCCAACAGACATTGAAAGAGACGTATATAATACCTTAGTACTCTGTATTCTCCAAGGCCTGTGGTCATCCGTGCCCAAAGATCGGGCTAAGTTCGTAAGCGGCAAAAACGCGACAAAGGGTTTACGAAGCCGCGTGACCTACATGTCCCTTACTCTCATTAATACTCTTACTTTGTGACGACCTCTACGTACTGCAGTGCTTTGTTACCGACAACAAAGCACTAGTAAATTGCTAATTTCGTATCGTTTTACGGTCAGTATGGGTCGATACATTGTTTTTCGATTGTAGTCTTTCATTAGATCGCATGATATAGTTTTAGGTATTTTATGATTATTTACGACGATATCTCTTTACTCATACTTATGAATTACAAATGACATAGAAAAATTATATGTCTCTGGTTTTGATTTCGGAAAATAAGTTGTGTCTTAATTTTGAACAAATGTAACAATGTTTGTTAACTTTCATATAAATGAATGTACAGACCGAACCCTTTAGTCTCACTCTCAAGTGTAACTGCCTACTTACTTGACGCGGTGCAACTTTAACTAGATCTTTCCTTATTTTTATGTAGTATATTATACTTTAATGATAACTGCAAATAATCGTTCATTCTCCTAATTGTGCCACGTGGCTTCACCCGCGGACATTAACCACTGGGAAAAGAATTCATCTATAACTTCATCTGTTTTAAGAAAATTTTAAAACCTTTTTTCTGGCGAAAGCAGAAAACTTTATCCAATCTCCATTTAGTAGAAATAGAGCTGTCTCTGTCTGTCTGTTGACCACGTTTGTCTGTCAAAACCACAGACAAAACGTGGTCAAAACTGAGTAATGAACAGTAATATATGAGTCCAAATAATATATTATAATAGTCTAAAAAAACTAAAAAACTCGCTTTTATCATATTTTGCAAATTGAAAAATGGAATAATTTTATCAAATTAGTGTATTGTCATCGGTCCTCAATAAATCTACAAAGTTTGAACGAAATCTGGCCGTTTAAAGTGGGTCAAAATCGCGCCCAAAGAAGTCGGTTACAAACAAACATACAGGTGAAGCTAATAAAAAGCGTGTAAAAACGTAAAGTTATGAAAATAACCCACCCCTCCTACATTATGTCTTAACCACATGACGTAAAGTGAAGTGAAGTTTGCCCGTGACATGGGATATTGATTGATGATCACATTGATGAATGATTCCGTATGATACAATAATATATTCTGTCATTTCACCCCTAGCTTGTTTACTTCGTATTGAATTAGTTTGTCGTAAAATATTATTTGTGACCGGTAGTTATTGTTTTATTATTGAAATTATCGTGATACGCGAGGCGAAGATTTGTCATACCTTATACCTATTGAATTATATTTACATACAAATGTGACAACACTGCATGTATAAATAAACAAGACAAAAAAGATATATTTAAAAAGTTTACAAAAATGTCGCTTTTAGCTGAAATTGACTGTGCCCCATTTATTTTGTAAAACTACAAAGTCCATGCAGTAACAAGCCCAAAAAACCTAATATTGTCTCATAACCGTCCACTCGCAAATAAATGTGGCTTAATGCCCTGTGTCTGAAAGCTTTGCGTCATTTACCCGCGCTGTAATAAAATCTACAAAGAAACGATACTGAAACCCGACGCTTCATTACTCTCTAAAGGCACGGATTAGGTGTTTTAGCTTGTATCATAACCCTAGCTCACAAAATTACTAATTTGTTATAACCTCTGCTAGATTATGATACATCATCATTTGGTAAATGTAAATATGGTGAATAACTTCATAGTGACACAGTATATTTCATGAGTGAAGTAGAAATAAAATAAATAAATAAAAAGCATACATAAATATATATAAAGCATATATAGCGAATTGTGTCACCTTTATAAAACGAACCTGCGAACTTTTTACGTCTATTTACAACGACCTTTTTATGTTAAAAACAGTTTTATTTGCGAAACCTTTATTTCTTGAAGAGTGTATTACGCAACAAAATGGCCTACCGAAAGTTTAACGCCAACAAAATAATCCCGAACTTTTGGAGACATTTCTAGAAAATACGGGACAAATGTGAGTTCTCACTTGATCACGTTAGATATTAAGCTCATACAACTAAAGCAAAAGTGTTCGAACATTGCATACAAATGACATTAAAATAATATACGATCAATCTGTCTTAAAACATGACAACAATATCTATAAGATATTATGGGTTTAATTATACTCCTGGCTTAATCTAGAATGTTCTTCTGATATTAACTATGTAGTATCACATCCCCCGCATTTTATGTCGTAAATTAAGAACTTCGCTTCAGGTTTAATTGTAGAAATATTTGCAATTTATTTTTTCTCCAGGTTAATTGGAATTCTACAGTGTATGAACATACCTGCTGTAAGCTAAGGCTTTTCAACATAACTTGTCCCGTGTGCGTATGTCGTCCGAAGCCAACTGGTCCGAATCCATAGCACAGTAACGCTAATAACAGCACCAAGGTTTGCACTGTGCTGACCCACCACGTGAAGTAAGGCCTGTAGTCCGTCAACTCGTCTAACTGCCTCGCCACATCACCTTCGTGTGCCATCGATTTGCGTAAGGATCGTCTGGAAAAAGATTTCATAATTTTTCTATTGTGTAATGTTTCAAGGTAATTTGTTCTCTTATCTTTTTTTTTGTATTTGTTGTTTTAAGTTCATTTGTTTATTCCTATACTTTTAATATAAGTTCGATGATATGTGCTATCCGCCAACTCGGAATTGGCCAGCGCGGTGGATTATGGCCTGAACCTTTATAGGAGGCCTGTGTCCCAGCAGTGAGAACGTATTATGGGCTGATGATGATGATATTTTTAACATTTTAATTACACAGTGTTTCATAATTGATATACTAAAAGTATGTATAAGAATATAATACAATGTGTTTGGTTATACTAGTATTGATTGTTCTATTTGTAGAAAAAAAGTTGAAATAAATCGATGTCTTTTTTTCATACAAAAATATATTACCGTATTACGGAATGCAACGTAGTATTACCTAACCCATAAATGCCACTAAAAACTCTTAAAATAACTACTTCGGCGGACAAACAGATAATGAAATTATGATTGATATTAATCCATGAAACACTATAATATCAAAAAATATATTTTTGGTGATTTTAATAAATAATGATTACATATAATATGAAAAGAAAAAATACATGGAGCAATTGAAGGAGGTTTATAAATAATACTTGTCAATTTACCCATTGATAAAAACATATTAAGATAGAGCGAACATGGTTAGAAGACACAATATTTATGAATTATTTTTATATTGTAACGGCTATTTGTAATATTATTAGCGAATTATGTGCTTTAAATTTTTTCATGCATACAAAATATAATTGAAACTCATCATCAAGTGAATTAAAAATTCTCATTGAAGGGTTTTCTATGGTTTCTTCTTAGACCTTTTACAACGTATTAACAGCTCTGGATTAGCAACATAAAACCGATAATCTCTTGAAGCACGATTGCCTAACAAACTATACCATTGTTAAAGCAATGATTTAAACTCACTAGACTGTGTCTAATTCGACTAGCAAGAAGTCAAGTACCCTTTACACCTGCAGTCTCAGTGGAAACTCATTCCAACTGCTGTACTAAGACCTTTGTATAACAATAATGGACCAACAATATCGAACTCTCATTGAACTTGTAACAAGATTGCCGAGACATGAACTTACTGCTAACGTGTACTGCAAATAAGGAGTAACTGTCTCTATATGATCACACAAAGCTTTGAATTGATTGTCTTTGAGATAAATCGTACAGACTTTAAAACCAGGGAATAAATAAATCTAGGAAATAAATAAAGCAATTGTTTTAAATACGTGAATAGAGAAGGATGCGCTGAGATGCGAATTGATATAAAAGGATTATATGGTAAGCATTTGTTAATTAAAAACTGAATACAAAGAGAGGATTCATTCGCATTGCAGGCAAAATAAAATGCCAGGGCTTGCTTTGTGGCACTCTAATAATAATTATAGAGATGTCGAAGATTGATAACTCGTTACGTCTGTAATGCTTATCTTGAAAACCATTCACAATCACTCAGTTATTGATTTATGACAAAGGATATATCTTTTGTTTCATATTTTATGTACTGAAATGGTTTTAAGCGAAATTATCGTTGATTGTTCATTGTTCTTAGTGTAGCTTAAAAGCGTTGATAAATATTTCATGCGTACGCGTATATGATATTAAATTAATGGTACATATAAACGTAGATATAATATTCATAAGTACATTATTACATATGTATTTTTCGTTTAATAATGCGTTATTGGCATTATTTAACTAAACAAAGTGAGTGTCCACTTGAGGTGTGATTTATTATGTTAATTACTTTTATACTTTACGAATACCTCATAAGGGTACATTTTCCAACTACCACTACTACAATCATTAAAACGGTTGTGGCTATGAGCGTGTCAATCAACAAACCACACTTTATTACATTACTTACGGTTTACTTACATGCAAATATATTAGATAAATTAAAAGAACGTTAATAAGTGGGACAATTTCATAATGCCTAGAATCCTGAACAATGGCAAAGCGGGACATGTGTTTTAAGTAGACTTAGTGGGTAAGTAGATATGCATTATGTTATATGCTAGTACAGTAATTTCTCACAGTATGTGCATGTATCTAATCTCAGTTAAAGAGAATAATATGTTTGCAATTAAGAAATGTTTGCTATTTAATGTAATTCGTAATATTTGAAATGATTTAAAGATAAATTTAATTACTTATTTATTTCCTGTATTTTTAAATAGGAATTTTGAGTCTTATATATTTGTGTAGGCGTATCGTATTTGTGTAGTCGTATAAATTTTTATTAGTATTTTGTCTTTGATTTTTATAAAACAAAATTACAGTTGAAATGTTTTATAATATTACACTAGTAAGGGGACACTAGATGCTTCTTTACATACCATTCTATTATTCAGTTAAATAAAAGAAATGTAATGTCATTAGACATAAATCGAATGATAAATGCATATTCCAAACCATTCTTCCTTAAAACAACTTTAATAGAATAGAGAAAATAGTACACTTTATCAGTTATTACAAGAGAAAATTCCGCTGCATCATTATACCAACTTAACTTGTTCTATAATGATATCCATCGTTAAAAAAATGACAGTTAAAATAAAGTTTTCACAAATTCCATTTTTCGCTTGTAGAAAGAAATATTGCGAACTCACTTATTATTTATTTATTTATAATACTTTATTGCACAAATATAGACAGAAACAACAAGAAAACAATTAAAATAAATTAAATATTTTGTGTGTGGTATATGTATTCTCATTATTTTGTAGTTACGCAGTAGTGTAATTAACTTATTGAAACCTAATAATTAATAGTTCCCATCAAAAACATTTCAAGTCAATTATTGGACTAGTACTGTCAAAAAGTTATTAAATCTAGTGTAGAGTCAAACTACTAACTTCATGCGGCATAACTGTACAAGCCTCAATTTATCAAACACTACAACTTTGTTGAAATATGTGACTTGGCCGTTATTAACTCATTTTGTATCGTTTAATAAATCCGAAAGTTAATGGATAAAATACGTATTTACGTATTTAATCCTACAAATAAAAAAAATATTGGTATATATGCAAGTATTGATATTATATTATACATATATATATGCACGTATTCATGCCTTGTGTTCGGTCTGTCTCCTCTTCACCTATTCAGGGTGAAAAGCAGTTTCATAATTTTCTTTTGTTTGTATACTAATATTCGCTTACATACCAAATTTCAGCTTTCTAAGACTTTACGAAATACTCAATGAATTTTGATGTGAGTCCGTGACGAAAACGTGTTTTTTTTTTTAATTAAATATATCTAAATTATAAGGGCTATATAATTGAAATCTTATCTGCATAATGAGTTTACTGTGCGCATAATTCAATTGTGGGAGTCGAGCACGCTTCGGCACGAATTGGGCCAGCTCGCACCGGGGAAGTAGTGGCATGCCACTGTGTTTCGTGCGGTGAGTGGGAGAGCCGGAGGCCCATTTCCTTTTCCTCACCCGTCCCAATCCATTCCTTCTTTCCAGTCGTTAATCCATTCCTTTTCCCTTACCCCAAAAAAGCGGGCAGCGCATTCGCGGAGGCCCAGCCTTTGCGAATGTTCATGGGTGGTGGTGATCGCTTACCATCAGGCGAACCACCAGCTCAGTTGCCCGCTATGACATAAAAGAACCCCAAGTAGCGAGCGTTCGAATCTCACACAATCCCCACAAAATATACGTTTTATCAAAATATTATGTACATAACTAATGTTTGCTTATTGAGATGTTTGCCACGTGATGAAGTTTTTTAGAGTTATTTTTAAATAATCATTTCATATCAATCAATCTTTATATATTACTTCAATAAATAGAACTACAATGAAAATACCGGGTAAGCTCAAATATAGAAAACAAGCATTTAGACAAAAACGTTTATCAGAATTTTCAGAAAATATTGCTTATAATATAAACCGAAATAATTAACGATTTTATTTACAAATTATTGCGATGACATATCCGGATACATAGATTCAATAACGCAAAATTTTCACGATCTAGAAATTCTATTTATGTAAGTTAAATATTTCTTTGTAGCGGCATAGTTTCAAGAATTTTAAGATTCATATATAAATTGCATGAAGTCATGAACTTTGCAATAATATTGAAAAACAACGTGGGTGTGCTGAGTATGGCTTCAATGTATGTTTAGACTTTAGACATACGATATTAGAAATAGGATCCGAATAATTCAGTCTGTCCCTCGTCTCGGGTGATGTGATTAAACTATTTAACCTGACCTTTGTGGAAGGTTGCGTGTTTAATTGAACGTGGATTTCTTTCGTCCATTCTGTTTACTTTAATGTTTTTTTTTTTATTTCTGCAATGTTTTTAGACTTGTAATTTAATTTAACTGGATAATCATTAAATTCGGGAAGGAGTAATATAATATAACCAATCCAAAACAAATTGAAACATCATCAAATTTTGGGTGGTTGGTTACGAATTTATGCATGAATTTTATATAAAATGTGACTACGTTAAGGGCAGGTTTTTTTAAAGCTACGATCGACTTTTACACTCTCATTACACGATTATGTCACGAAAAACCATTTGATAGGTGCACGCGATGGAAATTATAGATTTTTGCGACATGCAATATGCAACAAATATTTATTTCATGGTAATAATATATAGCGCAAAAGGAAACATATCAAAATGTTTTATTTATGTACTACACAGTGTAAAATAACTAAACCTAATGATTTACGTATAAAAATAACTAAACATAATATTTTTCCACATACTATGAATTTTTTTCATTGAAATTTTCCTTCCGCAGAATCTACCACTTCTAGGTAACTTTAAAAATAAATGAGTCAGCCATAAAGTAAATTTCCTTACCGGAAAAATCTTCCAACGACGCCCATTCCAAATTGCCGCCTATTAGAGTTATCTGCCAGCGGTTCCAACATCGGGGTGTGAATGCGGACACCCCCGGCCCCCCAGGCCACGCTCCGCTCCGGCCTCCTGTACTCCACGCCAGATGAACCGAGCGGCGACCGGGCACTAGAATTGTTAAAAAATATAAGTCCTACCCTCTTTGTATGTTTGTTTTGGCGTTACCAATTTGTCTCATGTTGTTTGTTCACTTTTTCCTTAAAGTACGAGTTTAGTTTATAATGTTAAGCATTTTCTGAAATCATATTTCAATTACCCGTTTGATAAACTAAATATTTAATAACATTTATCAGTTTATTAAGAGCTATTTAAGTAGAAGTTAAAATTGCTATATACTCGGATTAAAATCATCATAGTATAATATATTATTATTATATTTTTTTTATTTAATTTAAACGGTCTGTTTTAAAAAAATACACGTTATTAGGTTTTAATTATAATCTAATCTTACTTCTCGATGATCTTACTAATACAAAGTAAAACTTACTGCATATTATAAATGATAATAGAGAAAGTTTGTGAGGATGTTAGGAAGGATGGATGTTCGTTAGTACTATAGATAATGGATTATATAACATAGTTTATATTATATCATGATTAAACATTATTTACAGTTAATAAAGGCATTGTATTATTGGGCTGTATAATCTATTATATTTAGGTATTTACCTACCAGCATCTAGACGACAGAACTTTACTTGGTATTTTACGCATAAAACGACCTTTTCTCAATTGTCTAAATCTTTAAAATTATTGAAGCCGATTCAACGTATACATATGGGTACAGAGGTGGTACAGATTAAATGTATCCACTTTTTTTATAATTTGGACAAATAACTCTCCAGCTGGTGTTGAGCGTTGGTTGGTCGATGTGTTATAATTGTTGCTTTTATAAACACTTAAATAGTTAAATGCTTCAAATTATATATATAGTGCAATACATTGTAATAGTAAAAAAGGTTACATGTATCAATATTATAGGATATTATTCAAACGTTACATACTATTAAATATCACGTATATCAGATCATTACTCATGATATATGGCTATTCTATGAAAACGCGGATTAAACGTTTAATTTATAATGAAACAGTTTTTGGTAAGATTACTCGTTGCGCATATGTTAGTTGGGATGAGATTAAATCTCCAATTCAGCGACCCATGTCACACAGATTCGGACAAAGTGATATATCTGTCAAATACGTGTGCTTACAGGCTACAGCGACCCAATCAACCTCCATCTGGACGCTATGTAGACTTTATAAGGGCTAAGTGACGATTTAAGGAGATTTAAATAGGCATAAACGGAGAAATAAAAAGGAAAGTCAAATAAAAATAGGTCGTAATAAAAAAAAATTTAAGTCCCGTGTCCACTAGTGGGGAATGGGGCACATGATATTCATTAGTTTCACTGATCGATTTACTTAATGGACAATGCGTTGGATAAAGGTGCGTCCCACCGGGATTCGGACCCAGGACCCCTCGGTTCTACGCCTACGCGTTAACCACTGTATCAAAGAGGCGGTCGCAATAAACAAGTAAATAACTTATTTTTTATAATGTTCTTCTTCATTCACTACCCACCATCCTTTGTTATAAATCTTAGAACATTGAATAACTTATAAGTACATACGTAATTAGTCTACAAAACTTTCAGGAATTACATAAAAAACAATAAGGTATATCAGTTATTCTTTTTGAGTATTCTCATTAACCATAAAAGCAATCAATTTGAAATTGCACAAGCAGAATAGCTTCTTCATACAGCTATAATCAAGTTCAACTCAACTGTATTTAAACAATGAATCGTAACATTTCTGAAAATAATCAGATGTAAACGATATAAAAAAGGAAATAAAGAAATTTTCATTACGAATAAATCAAACAAAATCCTTCCATATTTCAGTCTGAAAGCAATATATTTTTTTAACAGCACATTAAACCCAGGCTCGTGTGTAATTACTACTTCGGAGCTAGCCATAAATAGCGGCTCACCTTGAGCAATGGATGAGATTGTAACATTGAAGCTGAAAGTGAAAGAATTGTTTCTAAATTTACGACTATTTGAAAATTAAATTTAATTAGGGGCCAAATTCAAAGCCCTCGTCCTCAAGAACTGTAGCTAAATAGTACAACTGGTAGAATTAAAATATACTATTTCTTTGCTGAAAAATGGAAGGAGGGTCTCAATTCGAATGTGGTCTTTGGTTTTAACACAAGATAAATGTGGGTTTTAACCGATTGGTGTGATTCTTTTTGTGTTTAGGATTTGTATTGTAGTTATTACATTAGTATGTAATGATTCTTCAACTATATGACTACGCAGTGTATGTATATTCCACGATTGAATATTTGTCTATGTTTAAACTGGTGTCATTAAAAATACTGTACCGGTTACCAATGAATACGTTAACTGTAGCTGGCTACTAGTCAATTCCAATGATACATCACATAAAGCTGAAGTTTGTTTGTTTGTTTGAGCGAGCTAATCTCAGGAAACACTGGACAAATTTCAAAAATTCTTTCACCATCGGATTTATACGTTACTGTTGACCAAAGTTATACATCTACCAACTACGGGCGAAGCCGGGGCGGACTACTAGTTAAGAATGTAAATGTTAATTGTCATTGTAGGATAGCAGGAAAGCTTAATTAATAAATAAGTTATCTTAAACTTTGTTTATTAATTAATAATTTAAACTTACCTCCAATCAACAAAGTAACAGTTAATGCTCTAATAATTTCGTGAAGCTAATTATTTAAACCTTAAACTTTATTCTGAAATGTAAATTTTAAGCTAAAATAAAAAGCGATGCATATCAAAGTGCACCTCATAAATATTTACCTACCGAGTTCCAACTAAACGGTGAAGTTTCAAAGTTAGTTAATTAACAATGAGAAAATATTCATTGTTTATCCAAATTTCAATTTATCTGCAGGAGCTTTGTAATTTTTTTCTAATGCATGCAATTGTAAACTGTGTGAAAATTTAATCAATTCCACCTGTTTTGTTTGTCCTTGTGAATAGTTTATTAAATTTACTATATACAGTTGTCAAAATCGAACTGTATATATACCTACAGTATAATATATTGTAACATTGAATTACTATCGCAGCGCTGGAAACTGTCGTGTTTCACACCCGTAAATTAAATTAATAAACGCGACTCAAACTAGAGCTCCTTACAGTACATATATTAAAATAGAGGTTAATTTAATATGTCAGCCCAGCATTATATAAAGCTGAGAGAACAAGGCTGAAGCTTTACTTACCAACCTAATTTTCCTGATAATTCTTAAACTGTTTCTTGTTATATTGTATTGGTATAATTTATTGTATTGGTACCATATTTTATTGATATTGCAATGACAATAAAATATCATAATATCAATAATAACGAGGAAGTAGTTCGACTAATTAACAATAAATAAGATCATATTTTGTTAACATTAAGAAAAACAGGCATCTGAAATTTTAACATTCATATCGCGATGCAGTTAGTTTTACAATAAATATAAGTTAATATTTATCCACTAAAACCGGAAATACCGTATCCGGAAACGCCAGTGTATATAATTTTAATTAAAAGCTTATTAATCTGTCAAGTTGCAACATGACGCTGTGAGAGTCGGGCTCCGACCCAACTGCGATTATTAACTAAACTTAGCTCCAACAGATCGTCTATTGCTTTAGTTACAGTTAAATTGTATGCAAAACTAACAATCTTCAATGTTAATTGGGGAATTTTAAGGTGTTCATTGTATTAAATCTATACATTTTAAGAATATGGCTTTAATACGAGTTAAAATTCTATATATTCATGATCAATCGAAGTAACGTCGTGACATTCAAAAAATAAAAAAAAAAACAGGAAGAGATTTTTCAGATTTTCCGTTTAATAGATCTTTTAATCTCAATCCTTTTACCTATTCTGTTCAAATTATTATTCTTTTGAATATATCTATCTATTATGAAGGGGAACTTTGAAGCTACTTAATCAACTGTTAATTTAATAACAGTATGATAAATTAGGCTCGAGTAGCACATACACATCATATTTTAGTTTTATCCATGACAATTCGGACGGAATGTTCAAAAAACAAACAAAAACTCGTATGTATTCAAAGACATGACGTGAATGATACCTTGCTAACACGTCCACTTTTCGATAGTCGCTCCCAGATATGGGATCCGCTAGTAATAAATATCGTCTAGGTTTTTGGGTCAAAACTATAAAATATATGTGACCTCATTTAGACGTAGCTGACTGTAAAGCTCTTCAGATATTAATATTTTTTTCTCTCAGCGAGCGTCTGTGCTTATTTGCACAAAGAAATGGAAATAAAACAAAATTATACTTATAAATTCACATGTACTTTCATTTTAAATAATGAAATATTTATCAAATTCTATTGCTAAATTAAACGAAGTCTTACTTCAGTAATAATATGTAAAATGAAATCATATTTATGTCTATATAAAGCTACCCAATATACTATGCAAAAAAGTTTTCCCAATTCAAATGCAATCAAAAATATACAAAGTCAATAAACACTGCATATAAAACGAACGTACCCTTTCGGTCCTTCTGAAACGTCCATATCTTCATGGTGCTGATTGAGAGGTGAGATAAGTGAAGTTGGCGCGAAGAATACGTCATCTACGTCAACTTCTTCGTGAGGACTGCTGGCGCTGGCGCGGAAGGACCTCGACCACTGCGTCTGCGACGTAGACTGACGTGATCTACGCGTCACCGCCTGATGGACACGAATTTACCATATTACTATAGAACGTGATAACATATCATAACTTATAGTATAGATTATAATCGTGTGTGTGGAAGTCCAGCACGCTTCGGCACGTATTGGGCCAGCTCGCACCGGGGAAGTACCACACCCCCACACAAGACCGACGTGAAATATTTTTTTTTTTTTTTTTACATGACATAGACAGGCATTTGACTGCAACCCACCTGGTGGTAAGCAGTGATGCAGTCTAAGGAAGTGCATGCCTGTCTAGATAGAGCCTATTCACTCTCTTTTTGAATAAGTCAAGATTAAATTTTTCCGGAAAGACCGAAGCGGGTAGGGCATTCCACTCCTTCGCTGTTCGGTTTATAAACGAGTTCTGGAAACGCTTTGTGCGTAAAAATGGTACCTCAGCAACGAAGGGATGGTAGCCAGCTGTACGTCGAGATGTTCTGTGGTGAAAAGGGGAGGGAGGGATGAGATTATGCAGCTCCGAGGTACATTCACGGAAGTGCAAGCGGTAAAACACAGATAAACAGGCGATTCTACGTCTATGATCCTTTCGGCACGCCTTTCGATGGAATCCAATACTGGGTGTATTGGATTGCGTTTTCACCGAGCCAGCCCATAAGTGGCTGCAGTACTCTACACACGATCGAACTTGTGCTTGATACAGATGAAGAAGCTGCTCCGGTGTGAAATACCGCCTGACCTTCGATAAGATGCCAAGTTTTTTGTCAGCTATTCGGGCCTTAGACTCGATGTAAGCTCCGAAATTAAGTAGGATGCTACTGTGTTTCGCTATAGGCCCATATGCTGTTCCTTACCCTTCCCATTCCTTTCGTCAATACTTTCTTAATCCCTTTCCAATTTTAAGTCGGCAATCCATTTGGAGAGGATAAAGGTCTGCAATCGACCTGTTCATGGGCGGTGGTAGCGCTTGCCCAGGCGACCCACCAGCTCTATTGCCGACGATGCCATAAAAAACCGATACTTATCATAAATTTTATACGTATATATAAATTTGAATATTAATGAGACGAATCTAAAAGTAACTTTATAGTTTATATTATGGAAATGAAATATTTTCGAAATCAAAAAGTTAATATAATTTATTATAACAGTACTTTAACAAAGCCTTATATTTACATCAACTTAGTACATAACTCATTGTTTGCATGTTACTTTTCAACGTCGAGTACAGGTTTTCTAAACAATATACATACTATGCCATGCATGGTAATGATGCCTGCTTAAAAAATATATTCCCATCGTAAAAGTGGATGTATGGATGTTCCGTTGCGGAATATTACCAAGATGGTGAGTGGATTTATGACGACATAATGGTCGAGGCGAGTCGATCCCCAAAGACATCGCTGCCATAATTTATTACGGAAATATGCTAGCCTAATTCGTCCACTGCATATTTGGAGGGAACTGAAATGATAAGTTATGACTAGTGTGTTTAGATCGCTGAAAATACGCTTTTAGCTTTGTGTATAGCGAGATATTTGTATTTTCTTCATACATTACGCATGATAAATTATTGCGCTCTTGGTACAGGTAATTTCGGTTAATAATTCAATACAGTATCACCGTTATTCATAATTTACTGAGAACGATAAATTCTCTTTAACTAATGTTCGTAATGTTAATTTATGTAATGTTCTGTTTCGTATTAGTAAAAAGTATAAGTATATATATAAGTTATGTCTCTCTATGTAACAAAAATAAATTATTATCTTTGTTTCTCTATTTGGTAAAAGCACTATTCGAAATACTACACAATTTCTTAAACATTTCTGTCTCATTGTATTTAATACTTTAAATAAGAACATTAATGACAGGTATGTATCGGAAGCCCGTGACGTGACCTTAAACTCATGAGAGTTTAAGAACACGACGTTGAAAAGTAACAAGAGAATGAACTCTTCTTCTTTATTCTACTTTATTCCATTCGTCAATCCTTTCCCTATCCTGTACCATTTGAAGGCGAGCAACGCAGTTGCAGAGGCTCTACCTCTGCGAATGTTCATGGTAGTTGGTGGTCACTTACCACCACGATACCAACACATTTGAACGTTATACTATAAAAAATTTTCAAACAGTATTGTAAACGATAGTTGCTTCCTCTTTTACGCAATTAGACAGCTGGTAAATTTAATAACAATCACATAACAGTATTGACTTCGGTAAGTACAATTCTTAAAAAGCTCGTAGACCAAACCACTACATGAAATCAAGATAACATAAACTGGGTACTCAAAAATGCAATTACATTAAGTAAATAGACACGCAACCTAAACAGCTACCCTCCCAGCGCCATTTCGTGATATATTCTCAAATGAAAATTCACGTTGTTTTAGCTTCAACATTTCAACCCGAGTGTTTTTAGAGGGAATAGATACTCATCTCGCGGTAGGGTTCGTTGCTACCGATTCATATAAAATTACTCTCAGTGCTAAAGTATTTTATACAGCTAAAAATATTTGACCTTAACTTAGAACATTGTGTAATATATTATGTTGTTTTTGCTGTTTTTAAAGACGAAATTACTATGCAGATAGAAGAATTGATCAAAATAAACATGACATGTAAATTCGTCGTGTCGTACTCAATACCTGTAAGTGGTGTAAAATCCTATTATCCTACTAATATTATAAATGCGAAAGTTTATAAGGATGTGTGTATGTTTACCCGCGTAAGTCCGTATCCCGTAGGAATAAAGGGGTAAATAGTTTCCTATATGTTATTCCTCTTGTCCAGCTGTCTACGTACCAAATTTCATTGCGATCGGTTCAGTAGTTTTTGCGTGAAAGAGCAACAAACACAGACACATCCTTACAAACTTTCGCATTTATAATATTAGTAGGAATAGGAATTAGGATAGTAGGATAGGATAGGATAGTAGGATTAACAATATCCCATTAACAATAGCGATCGTTCTTCATTTATCTTCCGAAGAAAAACAATGATTTACAACGTCTGGAAAATAAAATTCCAATAAATCTTTTAACAATGATTAAGAATTTAAAATGGTACACGATAAAAGTACCTTCCTCAGCAGTTGCTAACTTTTAAATGGTAAACCTTTGAAACTGGGTTACGGTCTAACTAAGCCACCTGTGGCCATAATAGCTTCCCAGTTGAATAGATTAACGTGTACTTGCTGTCTTAGAAAATCTCATGTACTTCAATGTAATTATAGCTCTAATATTCTCGTTAATAAAGAATAAATAAGTTTACAACTGTTTTTTAAAACCTTACCTGACGTAACATCTGTAAAAATTCTAAATAACAATATCAAATGGACTGGACTATTCTTTTTGTCAAACATATAATGAATTATGAATACCCAATGAATATTATCATGTGGTTGTATCTAATATATCTATACTATAAACTAATAATGTCAAATTGAAGAGTTCGTTTGTTTGTTTCAAAGCACTAATCTCAGGAACTACTGGACCTATTTCATAAATTTACTCTAATCACACTATAAATGTGAAAGTATGTTTGAACTACTGAACGGGTTTTGGTGAAATTTGGTATACAGACAGGGTATGAGATGACTTGGATGATAGGGCACTTTTTATCCCGATTAAATGCGCCCTTAGGATAAAACAGGAATCTTGATATCCGGGCGGAGCCGGGAGGAGCGTCTAGTACGAAATAAACACGTTGCATATACGAGTATACGCGATCCCTGAGTGCAATAAGCTATATAATTTTTTATCAATATCGGAACCTAATCCTATGAAATATTCTACTTCACATAACACCATTTAATTTATGAATCAAACAAAGGAGCATAGCACTGAAAAATATTCTCTCGAGAAATTCCGATTTAAATTTAGTGTCCAATTTATCTCAGCTTACATAACAAATTTCTTGGGATATCGCTTCAGAGCGACTAAGAGGTCACTAAGTCCGATAAATTTCAATTTATTTTCTTTTTCGGACAAAATCTTGAAGTGAAAAATTACAGAAGAATTACAATTTGATAAAAAGTCAAGTGCGTGATAACAACGATTAAAATACATGTAAAATTATAATCATTTATTTACAAAGCTAGGTGTAGCAAGCCTGTATTGTAAGAATCAGAGGATTTTTACTAATATATGCAAGTGTGTGGTTCAAAGAGTAAATCATTACAATTCCATTTAGATCTATTTATGACACTTCACACTAATATTATAAATATAAACGTTTGTTTGTTTGGATTTTTGTCTGTCAATCACGCTGAAACTACTGAACGGATTATGATGTAATTTGGTAGAAAGACAGGGTATGGTATATAACTTAGGTGATAGGATACTAGAAAAAAAAGGAATCTTGTTATCCGGGCGGAGCCGGGACGAGCGTCTAGTACTTTATAATTTAAGTTCCTAAGTAGTTGCGTAAGTGTGTGAGTGTGTGTGCGTAATGCGTGTTTTGTGTAACAATACTCACAGTAACAACATAAGACAGTCCGGTGAGTGTGAGCCTGGCGACGCTGTCCTTGCCCGGCTGCGCGGGCAGGGGCGGGGCGGGCTCGAGCGGCGCGGGCGCGGGCAGCACGTCGGGCCGCTCGCGACTTCGCCCCCGCGCCTCCCTGGGGGCCGCGCCTGATGCTCCGTACATACTGGACGGAAGAGTAATCATTAATTTTTCTTTTTTTTAATACAAATAAAACTAAAATAACAAAAACGTTATCGTCGACAATGTGTGGTAGGAGATAAATCCATACGTAAAACAGATATTTATGTTTATTTTATTTTATTTTTTATTTTAGAATTTCCAACAAAGAATACATATTCTGATACTCTTAATTCTAAAATTGCTTGTATATAATAACAAAATATGGTTCTTTACTTAAGGAAATTACAACAATCACAAATATATTTGCACGGATTATAAAAATATTTAAGAGAAAAAAAAATTACATTTAATTTTAAATATTTGAACACATTTTAACATTACAGGGACAGTTCCAAAAATTTATATTAAAATTGATATAAAGAATGAAACATATATCAGTTTAAAGTCAAATTATGATGTTGATAAAATACACCACCACGAAGAAAGCGTTATGACATATTTTACATTTTTTATATAAAGCGCTAATATCATTATAAAAAACACAACAACATTAGTATCTTTTATACCTAAGTACCTAACTGACGATAGTAATATATGCATGTAAATACACAACAACCTCTCATCCTTTGAGCTATAAATAGGTACCTACACATACATCCAATACGAATATTCACCTGTTTCCTTCGCCAACACATCCAATTCAATTTATGATATCTATCATATACATTTGAATATTCAAACCAATAGTGAAATTATAATTATTTGTGGGTTTCAAAGCAGTACATATGTTTGCAGCTTTCGATACAATATCGGAATTGTATATATACAAATCATGCTTTCATACTGATTAAAACGAACACAATCCAAGTAGTACTTAGAATTTATTTTAATCAAAAATTACAAGATTTGAATTTAATGGAATTCTATTGTAAAAGTATATTCCCTGTATACCCTGTCCCATAAATGAATTTTTTACTTTACTAAGCCGAAAAACAGGCATTTCATTTTTATTTCTGTTCCTCGTGTCATAACAATGTCTATCTCCCATTATATGTAAGTCGATGTTATTGCGTACGTGTAAAATGTTATTAAATACATACTGTGAGGATACAGTTAAGATACCAGTACTCTTAAAGAGCTCTCTTAATGAGTCCCGAGCACATAAATTATATATGTGCTCGGCACAAATGCTCCTAAGCCAAATATGATACAAAAAAAACAACGACAAGCCAATGCAACTCCGCTTAAATCTTAAAGAATATCCGCCAGCATAATCTAGTTTGTAGCCTTTATTAAATCATATAAAGTTACAAATTACGAGCGAACAAAGGCGTAAATACATATAAATTACATTTAAACTCGCTTTATTACCCGACTCGACTCGCACGTACCGACAATTCATTTTTGGACGTGCCGTAGCAACATGCCTTCTTTTAGATAAAAATACTACATCAAATCCAGCACTAGTGGATTATTACTTTAGTGACATTAACCAGGATAATTCTACAAACTGTTTTTAAAAAGAGAGCATAAATAAAAAAAAGGGTATCTCTTTTTGTTAGGTTTTGAAATATGTATATACTGAATTTATTGTGGACAGCAGCTATGCCAAGGATGAATTAAAATTATGCATCCAAGCTTTAATATTAATTAATGGTTAAAATAAATGAGCATACAAATTCAATTAATATGTCAGCAATCAATTTCAATTATAGTTACGGGCAAATAACCTTTTATTCAGGATACCTGATTGCAAATTATAGGTTTCCCGATATTTTAAGAGATAAAAATTGGAGAATGAATGAAACGTGTAAATTTTTTTTCAATTCACAATTTACTTTAATTAATCTATAGAACAGAAACTGGAAAATGTACCGATATTAATTCGTTATATTTTAAATAAATGCTAAATTAATAAATGCTATACATAGCACATAAATGTAAACTGATAATGATAGTAAATACAAAAACTAAAGAGGAACTCAAAACAAAACCTGAATAAAGACTATATTTCACGCTCATGTTTATATTTATTTATAGACAGTGAATTTCTACATCGGCCACGTCTCAATATATACGCGTTCAAAGCATTTTGATTTAATCCATATTTATTTTTCAAAAAAACGCACAGAAATGATACTTTTCAATCAAGCAATTTTAACCGACGTTAAGCAATGATTATTATCATTTAGCTGTCCTGTGCAAAAATTTCGATGAACACTCGAATTTTTTATCAGCACATCGATGTCAGAATGAAAATTCTCGAGAATTCTGATAACGCCATTCAAATGGAAAATAAGTAGATATTTTAGAATTTTCGCTCCGGTCGCAGTTTGAATTTAGAATAGCATTTCAAATGTTTGTGGCCAGTTACACATTGATGGAATTCGAAACGTATTTCTTGCTTTGATATGCAAAAAGTTTGTACTTATTTAATATATTTAAATAGGTACCATTTATGAACATAGTTACGCTTATTGTGTGATATATATTGTAGTTTATATGATTTAAAATGCATAAAACATAATACATAAACGACGTTTTTCAATAATATATAAAATGTCGTGTTTGTTACACAATTTTACTTAGATTTTTGTTTTGCTTGATTTATCTTTGCTTGGATTAGGATACTAACCAAGGAAAAAAAAGGCCATTCAAGCGATGCCATGGCGAGCAGCTAGTACTTCATAATGTATAACATATTTATAAGAACATCATGGCACAATAAAAATACTTAACCGATCAATATATTTTCAAGGTACAAACACCTACGCAGTGGACAAATCACTAACAACTACGTAAATAATCATATTGTGTGAGAAAAATAATAAATTTTTGTACGATTTCTTTGTCATTTCATTATACCATACAAATAGTTCTCATATTACTCGTCGAGTGAGGCCATTTTTCAATTTTAATAAGCGATAAAATTGACAACAGAAAAATAATGGAGTGTCGTCTACGTAGGTAAGTTTTACTAAGCAAATGATACGATAATATATAAATTTTTACGTAAAGCAATACTTTAAACTTGTTGATAAACTGTTTTATTTTGCATAAATAAATTCACAATTTTGTGCAAAATTAGTTCCCTTACGAGCGGTAATATATACGGCTTCTTGCGAAATTGCATCTAGATTAAAAATTTATGACGAAAGTATGAACAACAACAAATCAACTTTATCTAGCCGATAATTCATAGCGAGCGCAGTCAACTTGGGCAAACTCGCTGAAAATTCCCTAACCTACATAGAGCAGTGACAAAGTTTAGTTTCGTAAATATAAACTTCAAACGGCAGTCAGGAATTAGCTAAGATATTTAACTTAGCATCTAGTGCTGATGATAAATATTATATTGTCCAGATTTCGTAACCATTGATGTTAAATTAAACTGCTATCCGTGCAAACCGATTTCTGTATTAAAATATTGATTGCAAGTTATCTTTGTATGTTATATTTAGGAACCACTTCAATTTAGGATCGCCCTTGGAATCCAAGACAGGAGCCCACTTTAATATTTCACTGGAGAAGTGATAACTAGTATTCCCATTTAATTTTAATAACTTTAGCTGAATATAAATTGAAACAATCCGGGATCAAATTGACAACATCTTGAATATTATTCACGTTATTTGTATCCATTAAATGTCGTTAATCATAATTACAATAGAATATAGAATTGACTTGACTTTAAACTCACCTAATGTCATCATCATCGGGATGGTAATCCGGAGGTAAGTCGATTCTAAGATCCCCGAGCGCCCTCGCCGCGTGTCGTCTCCGCCTCTCGTGCCAGAGCCTCCTTTGTTCCCTCTCATTGTCCTTTTGCACGCCGAAGAAAGTTTGCGTTTCCCTCTTCAGATAATCCCTTACAGCGACTGTGTGTACACGCCTTAATCTGACGCCATCTTCTTGTGCTGGTTGAGGAATAGGCTCGGGGGGCGGGAGAGGTGCGGGGGGCGCGGAGACGATGCGGGGTGGAGAGGCGGGCGGGAGGGGTGGTGCTGATGCCGCGGGGCCTGGTGAACTTTGGCACGCCAACTGCGGTGCAAGCAGACCCGCGCTAGATCGCCTGTAACAAAAGATTGGTAATTTAATAGTTTTCTAGATAAGTTTAAAAAGGTGGCAATTGGTAATATGAGCTGAATGTGTACTATGAC
>NC_052116.1:3639405-3645537 GCF_012273895.1 Zerene cesonia | reverse complement strand
CCGTGCCTTATTGTCATCTACCGTCAGATTAATTGATTATATTCATTATATGGATATTTGCGTTTAATTTCTAACAATCGCCACCTGTAAATTTTATGATACCGTCTGCTTGTTTAATAGTTGTATTAGTTTTTTTAAATTTTTCATTTCGTTTTTTTTTTTCAATGTGTATTTAAAAAGAAATAAATGAAGGTAGGTATAGAAATTAAAAACTTTTCAACGGATTTTAAACGCGATTTATTCATTATATTATTAACCCGACGTTTCGAACACTTTACAGCGAGCGTGGTCACGGGGAGACTGAGATGTTATATGTCTTGAAGGTCATACAAAAATTGTTGTTTGTGAACTACCTCCACCTATTTCTCCGCAGTTGGTATGTGGAGTATTTTTCTGGATGTTGGCAGTATTGGCTGATAGTGTCTTCTGGTCTTTTGGTATGTCTGACATGGGGTTTTAAGTTCTTAATAACAGGATCCCAGGTGTTAGAAAGTTGTAAACCATCTTCTCTATTGAAATTTGGATGTTTTTTAATTTCAATAGCCTCACGTACAAGTCTTGGAAAAAATCTATTTTCTCTGGCGAGGATTTGTGGTTGGTCGAATCGTAGGAAGTGGTTGTTGTCCAGAGTGTGTTCACATACCGCAGACTTCTTCAGTCGGCTACCAATGCTTCTTTTTGTTTGGCCAATGTACGAGAGACCACAATCACAGTCTAACTTGTACACACCTGCTTCTTGTACTAATACTCGCGTGAAACCAAACACAAGAAGGTAGGTTTAATTAAATTTTCTTTTGAATCACCGTCAAGATACACGGACTAAATTTCATACTATAATCTATAGTCCTATGTTATGTGTGTAATAATTATCTGTGACATTCATTAGATTAATTTACTAGCTTCAGTATTCGATATTAGATTGAAATTATAAGCGAGGATCATATAATTATTTAATTTAGCTTAAATTCATGTAGTCGAATAGTGTTTTATTAAAAACATTAATTTAAAAACATAAATTTATCAGGTCTCAGAAGCCGACCAGACACATCTATACTTGACCGAAAGTAAATTTGTGAATACGTGGGAGGCATCTACCGCAAAAGGATTCAAACAAACTTCGTAAAAACAAGGATTCAACTCAATGTGCATCTAAATTTAAAGGTTAGTAACGGCCCTTTTTTAGATTTAAATCCCGTATAAATTTGCATAAATTCTTTGTATATAAATGCATTCGATTACAATCTTCTGAGCGTTTCTTTGCGCAAATCTTTCTCGAACGTTCTATTCTATAGTTCGAAATAATAAACAACTTCATACTTTGCTATGCAGTGTAGTTTACATCGTTCGTTATACTGTGCCGTCATCGTTAAACTATCCAGATTGATTCGGCATTTCCGTCTGCAATTCCGTACCAAATCAATTCTCAATGATTGAAAGTCTATACACGGCTTGCGTCATTTCGATTCTAATAAACAGGAGTCGAGTTTTTGAATATAGGATTTCCCTGGCACGTTGGTTAAGCGTATGCTTAAAAACACATACCTATTCGGATTTGAAGACCGCAGTTGTTGTGAAAGGTTTTTTTTTTCAAAAAATTTTGCATCATCTCCGCTTAACATAGCTTTCTGAAGTCAAAATGATATTGATATTTCTATACTACTAGAGGTCCGCCCTGGCTTAGCCCGTGGTATATAGCCTTCCTCAATAAATGGGATATCTAACACTGAAATAATTTTTCAAATAGAACCAGTAGTTCCTGAGATTAGTGCGTTCAAATAAACAAACTCTTCAGCTTTATAATATTAGTACAGATTTACAACAAATCACTTTCTATAAAAGTAGAAAGAGTTTTTTTTTGTACGTGTACTCTACAGTACGTACAGCGCATATGTAGATTAATGTTTAAGAAAATAGAAAAAACGGTTTGCTAAAACGAAAGAAAATTATTAGAAGGTGTCAATTGTTGTTTTGTAACAACATACCTACAAACACAATTAAAGAGTTTGTTTATAATTCCAACACCGTATTCATTATGTATTTTTTATCATTACATAAACTTAAAAAATAAATACAGTATGACAAAAAATATTGATATTACATTTCTGTCGAACATTTCCACGTTATCACAACAACACGATACCCAATATCATAACGCAGTCACGAATATTTGAACACGTCAAACAACCCCACGCCTATAGGATAAAATCATCATAGTAAATATATACTCAATTCGCGCTTCGAATCAATCTCGTGTTAGCTCAGTTCTCGCTAGATATTTCTACATGGCTGAACATAACACGGCTGCATGAAATATAGCATCTACTACCTAGTGTATGAAGCTATTAGAAACACAGGTGCTCCGTTAAGCTACGCAATAATACCCACATAGCGGTAAGCGAAGCGCGTAAATCAAGATATAGAACTAGTGTTTGATAAATACTCCTTATTATGTAGTGTTATGGAGCAGACGCCCGCTGAGCCGAATGCTGGATTATCGTCGTTCGTGTTAATAACATCATGTATGTTAATTCTGTACTAGATTCCCAGTTGAGTTTGGAGGCTCAAAATCTATGATGGGACATTGATGTAGTGAGATCAGTTTGATGTTGAACAAGCTCCGATAGATAGGCAATCATTTAAAGTTCCTAATATAAAAAATAACATTAGTTTTCAATATATTTCTTCGATTTAAATGTGTCGCAATATAATCGCTATATATCGATGTGACATTACAATTTTATATTCTCAGTCCCTACTTGTATTATTCTACTTTTTAAGTGTAATGCGGATATTTATAGCTTTTGCAAGGTAATCGATCATCTTTTACGGGTTCTGAACAATTACGTTTCAAAATTTAATAAAAGATAAGTTACAAAGAGAGTAGGTATCTTTCAACCTTTGCTATTTATGTATTTTATAAGATTTCTCAGAGAAAATGTATATAAACACTGCCAATAACTACGCACATTTAGAACGAATCACATTCGGTACTAATTAGTCACTCTCCTGTCAACAAATCAATACGTATACATTACTTCAAACAAAAATAAATATTTTAGTAACAGGCACTTCTAACGTCGAGATTATTAAACAAGTGTACCAACCATTGACGAAACATCTAGTAAGATAATTCAACACAGTGATCCTACCAGTACCTCGAAATATCAACACTGTGTCTGCCATATGTTACGATGTTGACAAACACGTCAACATATTAAGTCAATAATATAGTTTGTTCGAGGGTTCAAGTCTCGAAAACCTAGATACAAATTGAAGTGTCTATTTGTAGATCCAATAATACAATGTACCAATACAATCACCATAAGAAGCGTATAGGATATTTCAATTCTATCAATATGCTTGTTTTTTTATATGTATGGCTAGACGACCTAGTCATACATTTACTCTGTAGAGAATATATTTTTTTATGTTTTAATCTTAATTTCCATTACACTACATTTATATTATCCTACTATCCTACTAATTTTATAAATGCGTAAATTTGTAAGGATGCGTGTGCGTTTGTTACTCTTTCACGCAAAAACTACTGAACCGATTGCAATGAAATTTGGTACGTAAACAGCTTCGGCATGAATTGGGCCAGCTCAAACCGGGGAAGTACTACACCCCCACAGAAAACCGGCGTGAAATAATAGCACACTATTGTGTTCCGTACGGTGAGTGGGGGAGCCGGAGGCCCATATCCTTTTCCTTACCCTTCCCAGTCCCTTCCTTTATTCCTCAATCCTTTTCTAATCCCTTCCCAAATAAAGTCGACAATCTATTTGTAGAAGCGTTATGTATACAATTGACCTTGGGCCTTTCCAAATGTGTATGGAAGGTGGTAGCGCTTACCATCAGGCGACCCACCAGCTCCATTGCCGACTATGATACATAAAAAAAAAAGCTGAACAACTGGAATAACATATACGCAACTTTTTTCCCCATATTCCTACAGGACACGGACTTACGCGGGTGAAACCGCGGGGCGCAGCTAGTTATTACATATAATAAAACAGTAAGCAGGCGATTACTGTACAGTTCATATTTTTAAAAAGCTTTGACTATCAAATGTGGATGTTTATAGACCCCAAACAATGGTTATTCTATTATCTTCTGTTTGTAGTCAATCAGTAAGTACGCAATATGAAATGAGATAATTATCGGTCGGTTACCTAATAGGTTTTTTACAATGTCATATTTCATTAAAAAGATAACGAAATATACACCAAAATTGAATAAACGTTATAATCGGAAATCTCCGAAGTACAAAATTTGTAGGCCACGCGAACGAAGTACATAATTTTGTTAGCCATGCTAACGAAGCCGAGGAACAAAACTCAACAGTTTCAATAAATATTACTAAGCATTCACTACCTTCAGTCTTATTCAAACACTTCTCTTATATACTTAAAATCCCCCACACTAGACATTTCTTTACGTAACTAACTTAAAATTCCATCACAATAGTAATTCCTATTCCACAAAGAAATACTCTCCGGACGTGGACCGTGAGGTAACCGACTTATTATTATGCTCGCCGCACTACCAATATCGTGAACCGATATTACAGCAAAGGACAGCTGTTAATAACGAATATAGTTCTACAAGGATCTTTTGGCGCGTGGCGACATTCGAAACTAATGACGTCATCTCGTAAAACGTCATCACTACATAGTATAAAGCAAAGCCCCTAATGTATGTATGCTTAGATCTTTAAAACTACCCAACGTATTTTGACGATATTAATGATTCAAGAAGAAGGTTTATTATAATTACATCTATAAATATACTCCGAATGTACGGCGTGCGAAACTACGGGCAAGAGCTAGTTTGACATTAAATAGACAAATCATATCCGCATCAAAACAAGTTTCTCGAAGATCGAATAGGATAAGTCCCAATCAAATACTTTAATTACCGATACATAAATTAATAATTAGTAACTACACAATCATAACTTCACTGCACCCGCTACACTTTCTTAGAAATTTAGGTAAACTTTCTTAAAAATTACAAAATTCAACTAACAGAAATCAACTTGGCAGCGTTTCTAATTTCGGTAAAACATAGGTCATTTTTTGTATCAGAATCAACCAAGGGACAAAAGATCCTTATAGCACTTTAAATCTTACATTAATTGCTAACACGTGTTATGTCATAAGTTCTTTCAACACAACACACATGTGAAAGAGTCCAATTTAAGTTTCTTTACTAAATAGACTAAGGAATAAATTTAAACGGATACATTTGGGTTAATAATTCACAGATAGGTATGCAAATGTGCCGTACGTTGAGTAATTAAAGATATGATAAATATTGATGAACGAACAAAAAGACCGTATTTATTCTTTATGGAACAATCGGTTTTATAAAATAAAAACGTTAAAGCTGTAACAAAGTAGAAATAGAACATATCAAATAATACACATTAACATTACTAGATAAAATATATAGTAATAATATAGGCAACTTTCCTCAATATATAAATGATAAACTCATATGCACATATTCACACATTTCTATTCTTTCAAAATTTCTCATTTATAAAGCATTTCAATGCTATAAAAACTAAAAATTAAATTGATATGCACATAATTCGCAGAACATAAACAATACATACACAAAGCTTCATGCCACAACAGGACGTTTAATTATTGAATTTTTAAAATAAATAAATTAATAATTACGAGCAGGATCATCGTGCGACAAGTAAATCCTTTTACTCAGCATTATTTCGCGGATATGGCTCTTTTATCGTTTAATATACGACTATGTTCGTGAAACGGAACACCATTAACACAATATCTTCTTTTATATAAAATTTTCCATGAACGGTGATATCTCATTTTTTATTTACAATATTATCGTATTTTTTTAGAGATCTGCAGCTTTATTACAATACTAAGGTTAAAGTGTGTATGTTATTTTAGTACATTTTTTCCATAGTAATAATGCTGTACTTAATAACTATTATGTTCAATATTATTCCTTATTATCACATAAACGTACGATGTATTATAGATTATATATTATATAGATAGATTAGTATGTAGCCTTGTACGATGTCATTATTTAGATCTTGCTTTTGACTCGGTATAGTTTTTATCTTTCTTCTTTCTATTTTCTATT
>NC_052116.1:3630715-3638405 GCF_012273895.1 Zerene cesonia | reverse complement strand
TAAAACACATAATATGTAATAGGAGCATAGGTTTTATTATAAAACCTACACAACAAAATACCAAACAAATCTATCAAGATGCCAGCCAGATATCGTTATCTCGTTAGACTCAAATCTACTTCTAAATAAATGTATTCCCAAACAACGTCTAGAGAGTTTGTTTCCCTGAGTCAGTATGAAAATAGTGTACTTTTAAATTCGTGTCACGCCCGCAATAACTCACGTTCGACGTACCAACGGGGAAACTCCCGTTCACTTTTTATTAAATTTACCCCAAATGATTAGCAGAAAATTGTGGTTTGCGAGAATTTTGTAAGGATTCCCCCTGACTATCTCGCTGCCACCACGAAGAACCCTTTCGAGTCATTAGCTTTACGTAACTTGGAGATAACCGATGCAGCCAAGAAATACAAACACGTTACTAATTATATTGAACATTCTCGATACGGTACCGTTAATGAAGCTGAAATTATGTATGCTGTGTTTACAAAAGGCGGTTCCTATTTGATTTTCCACTATTATAGTTGATAACCGCGATTTTGGTTGGTGGGAGTATAAAGCGTCTATACTTACCTTGGTATGTTTAAGATGTTAGAAATTGGTTGTAGCTTAAATGAATATTAGGGACTTAAAACATAGTTTTGTTATCACTTAAATTATAACCTAAAATAAATAAAGCACCGACCTAGTCGTGAAAATTAAATGTCGAGTTTCTTCCCTAGTTCATGCCAAAAATGCTAAAATATAAAGGATTATCCTTTATATTCGGGCTAGCACGTACGAAACTAACTCTGTAACATCGTACAAACTTACTTAGTTAAATTATCGAACGATAACTGTTTTAATACGGAGTAACTCGTTGATACTCCACTTGTAAGGTAGCGTGAGGAGCAGCCATATAATACAGGGCGCGCTTATCGATATAATCTCTTCCGAGACGGAAAACGAGGCAGCTATCGTTTCGCTTTAACTAACACAAAAAATTAACTTTCCGAGTTGAATCCTTTAAAGGCAAAACATGCTGATCAAACGTGTATTACAACCTCCTTTTACAAATGTAATAACTGGCAGCTTATATGTTATTTCAAAAGAAAATATATTGAGCTACTCGAATCTTACAGAAAACATATACTATTTTTACTTATAATTATAAGCTTATTTTATAGCACTAAATATTGACCAAGAACGAATTTTCTAACTAAATGAATTTCAATGTTTAATATTAACTCAGATTCACAGGACGCTTACTGAAAAAACGGAGCTGAAATTTTATTGATTGACCTTATAACCCACATTTAGTATTTCTAAATAAGCCAATTTATGAAAATATTTTTAGTTATAAAATAAAGGAGAACACCTTCATTAATCCGGTTTGTGATTAAGATTTAAAAACCTTAAATTGGGTCACGTTTAATTACAAACATAAGCTTTATTTAATTAACACTTTATTTCATTGACGCAAACACGCCTCACATATTTTGTACATTTGAACAATAATTAACATTTAGTTTGATTATATAAAATGGTTTGAGAATTCATTAAAAATATGAAGCAATGCAAAACTCTTGGTTTGTTCCCAACAGACCAAAAATATATCTTAACCAGTTAACAATTTTACGTTTTGTTTTTATAGCAGATTTACTGTTCCAAGCAATAAAACAATACATTGCATAATTTTCCAATGGCCAAGGGAGTGAAGATAAACTACAAAGTTGTTATAGCCTATTTACCTAAATCATTTTGTTCAGTGAGCAAAATGTATAAATTGTGAAAACTATGCGACCCCGCCATCAAATAATCCTATTTTCCAGTCCAATTTAGACAAAATATTTTTTTAATTGTTAAACTATACCCAACAATATATCAAAAACCAATACATATAGCTCTGGCAACTCCATCGTTGAAAAATGTTCTCCAATGACGCTAAAAGCTAGTAATTCCCACCCGGCACATGCTTAGTAACATATTACTTTCCAAAGCTCTTTGCATCTACTAGTTATACTTCTACGTGCCACAGTATCATGTCTCCGCGGGGAGAGCATAAATAATTCAGCAAGTTGAGCGACGACCGAGTACAGGCGCTTCCAGACTACACTAGACACGTCCCTTCTCATGAAAGTGACTTATGGTTGGCACTGTACGTGAACATATTGCAGTGTGCAGCATCGCATTGAATACTCTAACGATTGATTATGTACAGATTATATATTATTATAAATTTTTTTATTACTTCTCGCGAATGAGGTCGAATATAAATCTCCCAATTGAATCAAGTTTTCGTCTTTGTAAAAATACGTGAACCAAAATAAATAGCAGAGTAATTCAAATTACTGTTTTCTTAATCACGTAGATTTGTTATGCCCAATAAAATGTATTAATTTTTATACAAGTTTATATGAGACTTTAGACTTTATAACATCAGATACTATGTGGGTCAAACCGCAGGGCCCAGCTAGTTCCATCATATAGTACTCACATTAACGAAATATAATGAATTCAATCACACATTCGTACACACGACTGTGTCGAACACGCTCATTCAGTTCAAACGGGGTATCAAATTTACAATCTCTTACTAAACCGGCAATCGACATCTCTGATTACCAGTACAAAACGTGACACTAGCAGAATTCGTCCTCAGTGGAAACGGGAGTTGTTATTTAAGAAAAAGAAGAAGAAGGATATTAAATTGATACATCGTAATAAGAGTTTCATAAAGTTCCCAGACGAAGATGACGTTACACAGTAATAAATCTTCCGCAATGCGAAGTTACTGCACGTACGTCTGCCATCGAGTATATCTTCGACACTCTTTCAGTGCAAAATGCATAAAGTTAGACAGTTGTAAACTTACTAGCCGTAACATGTCCTGTAAACGGTATAAAAAAGCTTGAGTTTTACTCGTACGTTTAAAAATATTTACAAATTACATAGCTATATGAACAGGGTAAAGAGTTAAATTTAATTTTTTACTCAAATATTTCTTAGGTTCAAATAATACATTTATCAGATATTATATATCAGAAGTTTCAAGACGTAGAAAGCATTGTGTAAAAATACATATACAATATGTATTATCCAGCCGTGAATGAAAGTACACGTTCACGAAATCAATGAATGAAAGGAAAAATGAAACCCATTTTCCTACTTAACCTGAAATAAACCCACTAAAGGGTTATGTGGGAATTTAAAAATGATAAAATAAGTGAATTCTACAGACGTAACTTTGCAATAAACAATGCTTATTACCTATACTAATATCATAAAGCTGAAAAGTTTATTCGTTTGTGTGTTTGAACGCACTAATCTCAGGAACTACCAGTCTGATTTGAAAAATTCTTTCAGCTTTAGATAACCCATTTATTGAGGAAGACTTTAGGCTACATATGTACCACGGGCGAAGCCCGTATTTACGTTAGGATTCCAATACAATTGTCATAAAATCAACACATTCCTGATAATAACATAATAACCATTCAAAGAGAAACCACACAAATATTTTAAATGCTGTTGATAAATTTTTCGCTGAATTAATAAATAAATTCATCAACGTGAAATTGAAATTTCGGAAATTGAAACAATATGCAGGTTATTAAAAAAATTCAAACAGCAGATGTAGGGTTCAAATTGCAGCACTGTAAATAATATTTCACGTTGCGACAACTACTGGCAATAACAGAAATATTTGCTAAATTATTAGTTATTACAATGTTCATATCTTGGTTTCATAATTTCTTCTTCAAAGTTGAGTCTCAATAAACTTTATACGTATAACCACAAGTAATATACTATACTAGTAGTATAACATTGCTTTAGTATTTTACAATGAAAATCATACAGGTGTATCTCAAAACTATATTACTGAACGCGCAAATCCTAAATCTCAGCTGCGAGTCCTTTCCATGGAAGTTTTTTATACAATTACAACGAATAAAACCATATTCAATTAAACAGTACTAAAAAACCATATAGCGTATAATTTGGTGTTATGAACTCTTAATTAAAAATTACGTGCACAGGCCGGATTAAAGCGATACAATTTTTATAATCAGAATACAACACAAAGTATTAACTTAAACATCAACTTCATTAAGCCTGGAACTCTATACATCGCGCGGATGAATCAAGGGCCTCATTTAATGGCATGAAATATTATGTTGGGATAAATTATGAGATATAACATTTCTCTTCATTATTTTAAACAAGATCCTACGATTATGTCGTCATTTTATGTTTATATGTAAATGCGTTCTGTTCTGTTGTTTATTCAGATATTTAAAAGTATTTTTCATGTATAAGTTCATTTGATGTCGTCCCAAATTTAAAACGATTGAACATTCGACAGCGCAGATTCAAAGCAAAGGGGGGCTATCACGATAGCCCATAGCGTCTTAAAACAGTAGGAATTCATATGTAGGAAAATTAAGGCGCTATAAACTTCTGTTATTTTAACACACTGAAATTAGTATTGCTTTAAGACCTCACGGTAAACCCCAGATATTTTAATCAAATTACACAGATTAATAGCATTCTACAAATAATAATTTCTTAAAAATCGAACATAAATAAAATTATAAATATATGGTGCTATATTTCTTCCGAACTTATGTTAATTATATTCGAATCCCCAAATTAATACAACGAAATATTTTTACCGTTTATACACATTGCACAAGTTAAATTTGAAATTAATTGGGATTATATACATAAACATATTATTTACATTTTATATATTTCAATCAATTGGCGCCCACACGCAGAAACCACATTTCTTGCAAATAAAAAATTTAAATTTGAATGTAGGAAACAACCACGTTGAGATAATGTATGGTATACATTATCGTACAATATTGATGAACAGTACCCCTATAGTATTAAAGAAAGTTCTCAATAAGATATAAAATAATGATCAACGGTCTGTTCGGCTTCGCCCATGGTACATATATAGCCTGTAGCACTCAGGGATCACCTGCATATTCAACGATGAAAGAATTTTTGAAATCAGTCCAGTCGTTCCTGGGATTAGCACGTTCAAACAAACTCTTCAGCTTAATATAATTATGACATTATATAGTATAGATTAAATTCAATTGTCCAATTGAAATACATACTGCCGAACAAATAATTTAACGGCACTTTATCCAATAACACACCAGCTCTAATTATATTAGCGACCACAATACACCAGGCGACACAGCAATATCCTGAATGCTGAAATGATTAAGCATTCGAGAGCTATATTGTAACTGAATAAAGGTGACATTAGCTTGTTTTATGTAGATTAACAAGTACATTATAATATTTTAGAGCACGTTCGTATTGCGAACCACACGCTATTTTGCATAACTAAGTTAATAATAACGTTCTGTAAAACATGTTGGGCTTTTCGTTTGAATTATAAAATTGAAATTGCTATTTTTTTCTTTAACAGTGCTATATTTTACTGTATCAAATTAAAAATGTTAAATGTTTTTACGAACGGCAGTTAATACAATATGTAAAAAAAACATGTGCAACTTTTTTTTATTATGATCGCTTTTTTATCTACGTACAAAAAAAAAATTAGTCATTTTCTAAAAACAACTCACTCGTTGCAACTAAAATAGCAATATGTTTTAAGAGGATGACTGAAAGATTTAAGCATTAATTTCTAACATAAATTTTATTCAGTTAATCCATAAAGAAACAAATATTAAATATAAAAATTTCTCATTATAGCAATCCTATTTATCAATATCATGAATGGATCTTCACAAATTACATACATTTTTCTATTTAATATGTCGTTTAAATCCAATCGATTATATCGATAAAAACATCAAATCCAATACCCACTTTATAGTCGCTTGCCATTATTTAGATAGAGCGAAACATTTCATAAAGGTAAGCATTATAACGTTTGTCGTATCAACAATTTGCACGGATACCCCAAATATGTCGTGTATTGGACTTAGAATGAGTTGGAGCTTCAATATGCAAATATCCCGGCACTTATCCAGTTTATGCCGCATAAGCTATGAGTGGTAAACGCTTTGTGGCCCGATCGATACACGAGCTGTGATTTGTGAATTGTTGCGAACATTTTATGTTTTGCGATGTTCACTTTTTGTACGATGCGAGTCACACTTATTCTACGAAGAATCATCAATAGATACATCATTTAATGTTCGTTTTGTTCAAAGGCAAAAATTTTATGATCATACCATTGTTTTGTTTTGTAGTGAATAGTTCCGCGTTAATTGACTTATTTTAGAACAACTTTACAAAATCACATTCTGTGAAAACATTTGAAATCAAAAACATTTGAAAATGTACTTTCAAGCGCGATAGCCTCCGGGGAATCTCGGCCAACTAGCTAGTGTAGATATATAGATAACAGATATTGCTATGTTAGGTCTGGTCATCTCACGTATGCATTGCTACTATGAGGTTGATCGAGCAGAATATTCGGTCTACTAGACAATATAGTGTTTGTAAAAAAAACTATTCGACACAAACATTGCAAATAACAGTGCAATACAAATATATTTTTATACGTGTACATTATGGTTCGTTTCAAAGTTTGATTCTGTATTTTTTATGTATCTCTATTCTTTTATAGTTTCGTTTTTACTTGTTAAAAATTTATACATAGCTAGATATAATATTGTTAATAGTATTATTGTATTTACAAAATTTTCTCTCTGTTTTCATTTTCAGACAATACGAACTCCATTTGCTCAAAAAAACTTCCCTTATAACTCCCTCGAACTTTAACAGCACAACCAATATAATACTCGATTAGCATTAAGCTATTAAACAATCATTAACGACATTATAATGGAACATCCGATCCGAGCTGTAAGTAAACGGGTAGGCGTAAACTCTATCGGACAACGGACCTTCGCCCATTATCCAAAGTGTTGGTCCCGAAATACACTGACGTGCCTGGTTGCTAACGACATTTCAGTCATACGGAAGCCGGGACGCTTCTGAACAGATATTGTTGGCCTGTACTTGTCGTGTAATCATTTTCAGTAGTGTCTGATAATGAGATGTGTGCAAGTATATAGGTAATATATATACCTAGTAAACTACATTGACTTGCAGCTGACTGTAAGATGTTTCCTTGTCCAAATGCTTAATGACCTTACGGCTATTGGATATTAGTTCTGGTATTTGCCTCACTGTTAACCTGCACATAATGAAATTTATGCTTCAGAAATGGTCTATTATACATAGAATGCGACGATTAAAATTGTAATAAAATTATGCTCATTCACATGAGACCATGGTTCAAAAAATAATGTTGTAGACGCCGTAACTCCAGGGCAATAAAGTTGGTTTTCTTAGAGATTTTATTCCCATTAACTTCTTTAATTTGATCAATTTGAAATCTAATGAAAGTCAAATAAATTAATAAAAAAGGACGCCATTTTATGATTACTTATATGTTACGATAATAGTAGCTTTATAAAATGTTAAATATATATTTTCTTCAATGATATTATATAGTGTAGATATATATAAAACTTCATTGTCTTTTCTCCCATTATTTAAAAACGTAATATCTAGGCAGAATGAAAAGCGAGGTCAAGTTCAATAAGATAAAACACATTTGGTTCTTGTACACAATAGTCCGGTCAATTTAGACCAAAAAATGAGGGTGAAGTTACATAAAGTCCCAACAAGCTGAATTTCTGTGAAATTG
>NC_052116.1:3628000-3629715 GCF_012273895.1 Zerene cesonia | reverse complement strand
GTTTTAAACAACTTCACAGAAATTCAGCTTGTTGGGACTTTATGTAACTTCGAATGTCTAAATTGACCGGACTACAAGCTTTCTTGAATAGGGTCAAATATGATCTCGCAACAAATTTCATCTAAACTTTTCTAGTAGGTAATAGAAACAAAGAGAGAAATCTGCAAATCAATAAGGTAGTGTTTTCTTGTGTTTGAGTTTACCCGAGTATTATACATTTAGAAATTGAAGACTGTTTAACGGATTTTAAACGAGATTTATTTATTATGATGTTGATGTTTCATATGAGATGTTTCATATCTTGAAGGTCATACAAAAATTGTTGTTTGTGAACTACCTCCACCTATTTCTTCGCAGTTGGTATGCTGAGTATTTTTCTGGATGATTGATATAATTAATAAATCATTTTTAAAATTCGTTAAAAAGTAATTAATTTCTATAACAACAAGATTTCAGCAATTTGCCACAAATCAAATGCCCCTAGAAACGCTCAATTGACATAACCATTGAAACAATAATGATAATTCTCACCGAATAACAAACATTCTCGTATGACATTGTTAACTCATGCAAATTCAAATGATAGTGGCTTCGGTTTGTCAGATTCCGATTGAAATTGATATACCACTCAATAATGCTTAAATTGTGATAGATCCAGACATTCCTAATCTATTGTTTCAATGGGAAACGTGCATTAGTGCTTGCGTTTGTCATACTGTTATTATATAAAGTATGAACATGTTTCAGTTCCTAATTATGAATAATTTTCGTTATATATTTTATTGTGTGGCATCCGTAACTACGTTGAACATTTTTTTACTGGAAATGAAACTTATCCTCTCTACTGCTTTTCTATACTAATAATATACATCTGTAGAGTTTGTTTGTATGGACGCGCTAATCTCAATAACGGCTAGACCGATTTCAAATATGTTTACACCGTTACATGTGTACGTGATCCCTGAGTGCATATGAAGACGCTACGGGCAAAACCAAGTCGAACCGCTAGTAATATCATAAAAAGTCGTTTATTCGATTCGTCCAATGAAACAGACATATACACAAAAACTTGTGTTTTCAATAAACAATAATGTAAATAAAATATAATATAAATTGTAGCAAAATAAAATGCCACTTTATAATTAGAAACAAACACTTGAATTGAATATATTTGAATGAATTTGCAATAGTTTATTGAATGAAAGTAAATATAACAACACTACCAACAAGAACATTGCTATAATAAAAATGTGTTTCTCCGAATACAGGCGTATCAAGTATTAAAATTACGAGAAATGAACCTAAATAAAATATACAATATCGTCATTTAATTTCTTTCGTAATCCAAAAATTTTCATGTGTTAATTCCTTTATTTTTAACCACATTCCCAAAATAAGAACAAGCCGCAATACAGCGAATTTAATTTCGATTTCCCATTCTATCAGCATTACCGTAAGACGCGTTGTCTAAAATTCGATCGGTCCAATTACTGGCGAATCAGTCTGAATATCACACGATACCGCAAATAATGGAAATATATTCTTAAGATCATTTATCTATTGGTTATATTGAAGACTTCAATAAATTTCAATGATTATTAGTTAAACGGATTTTGGATTGTTAAGTGATTTTTGTAATGTTTATACCTAGTCTTGCCATAAATATTGTAATAAAGAAAAAAGAAAATTGTTAACTGCAAATAACATTTATTACT
>NC_052116.1:3608697-3627000 GCF_012273895.1 Zerene cesonia | reverse complement strand
ACAGATTCGAAATTCAAATGTAATATTTTTTTATAATTAAGTGTAACAGTATTTATGGCCAGACTAAGTATATACGACGATGTTTATATATGACGCTTTATATAAATGACTACTAAAGAAAAAAAAATGGAATAACTTAAAGTCGAAATGATACATAATATGTAATTTTTTTTTTTTGACGTGACAACGTCTTAAATTAGGTTGCGGCTCGGAGTCACTCATGAAAAAGTGTAACGCCCGGTAACGTTACGATGAGTCACCGAACTATGATCGGTCCGCCGCGCGCGCAGCACTAGAGAATTAGGCGCATTGAATCGGCGCGTGCTTGTGTCTCTGTCTCTGTCTTTTTAGTAAACAAAATATATTTTCTATAGTTAAAATTTGTGCAATTCTTATTTTCATTCAATTCCTTGTTCCTATTGTGCAATTTAATAATATTCATATCAATAAATATATATACAATACCGAGAAAAAGACGTTGTCACGTAAAATCTTCGCCCGTAAAACCGACTTTACAGGCAACCATTTTTTTTTTTTTATGTCATAGCGGGCAGCTGAGCTGGTGGTTCGCCTGATGTAAAGCGATCACCACCGCCCATGAACATTCGCAAAGGTGTAAGTACCTCTGTGAATGCGCTGCCTGCTTTTATGGCGTAAGGGAAAAGGAAAGGATTAACGACTGGAAAGAAGGAATGGACTAGGAAGGGTGAGGAAAAGGAAATGGGCGTCCGGCTCCCCAACTCACCGTACGAAACACAGTGGCATGCCACTATTTCACACCGGTTTTCTGTGGGGGTGTGGTACTTCCCCGGTGCGAGCTGGCCCAATTCATGCCGAAGCGTGCTCGACTCCCACAATAAATACTCACGTAATAGTATTTTAACACAATGAAAAATATCAATTATATGATAAAGCTTATTTGAGTATTAAGGTACTATATGTACGTTCATCTAAGGGTGAAGACGCTTTCTTATAAAATGAATGGGCCTGCGTGTTATTCCAGTATATTTACTGATTTCTTTCCGGACAAACATAAATATATATGAAACGACGTCATCAAACGACTTGGATGCAACCGCCGGGCACAGCTAATAATCCATATAGATTAAATTGAAATAAAATTCAATATTTTTAAATGCTGCGTCTGCAAAGAACATTTCGAAAGGAAAAATTCACACAAATGTCGTAAACTTTCAAAACTTTCTAAATTAATTAACAATAAGAGAACCGGAATCAACAATTACTTTAAGATTGCATTATTTCGATGCCGCGGGCTTCTTGCCAAGTCACTCGAGAATGCCTACTTTTATTATGACTTGCCCTATTTTAGTAAAATAAGTAATTAATTATTCAATTTAGTTTGAGAAGCTGAATAATACACGAAAACATTTGCAAAAATAAAGTTTGAAATGGAATAAATTTTAAGTATACAAAGTTACATACATTAGTTTCACGCCCATCCATCCAACCTTGGTAAGTGATTATATTGTACTGTTTCTTTTCTTTACAAATTTTCAGATCCAACTTAATAACTGACATTCAATAAATAGTTAGGACTAATATAATTCATAAAAAACTCATATTAGACCGAAAACTTTCGTATAAACATTAAGTATACAAGAAATTTACAAAAATAAACTCTTTCCGTCATTATAACTTGTTTAACAAAGCAAACCGCGGCTTATACCAAAATATTAAGCGTTCTACGCTTACAAGTACGCATTAAAATTACTGCCACGATCGCCTCGACTGTTTGTTCAGGCGGCGGCATTATAATAAGTAAGAGACCTCCAAAACGTACTAGAGATACTTTTGATACAATGCAGTATACATCTCTTTGGAAAGATATTTCGAGCAGTTTATCTCGAGCTCTAGTATGTAACAATAGGTCATTTATTTTGAAATATACAACTTGTGTTGTTATATAAAACATAGATTATAAACGGTGATATTAAATATAAAAATAATTAACAATCATTTCATAAAAAACTAGCTGTTCGCCCCGGCTTCGCTCGTGGTACATAAATAGCCTATGTCACTCAGTGAAGCTGCAGCTTTCTAATGGTGAAAGAATTATTGAAATTGGTCAAATAGTTTTTATGTTTAAACATTACAAAACTGGACTGAATACTAGCGGTCCACCCCGCATTCATATAGAGTCTACTAGCTGCGCCCCGCGGTTTCACCCGCTTGAGTCCGTATCCCGTTGAAATATCGGGATAAATAGTTGCCTATATGTTATTCCAGTGGTCCAGCTATCTACGTACCAAATTTAATTACAACTGGGTCAGTAGGTTTTGCGTGAAAGAGCAACAAACACACACACATCCTCATAAACTTTCGCATTTATAACATTAGTAGGATAACACTCAAGAATCACGTACCAATGTAATGGTGATAATTTTTTTGATTTTGGCACCGAAGTTTCTGAGATATGCGCGTTTATAAAAAGAAACAAACTCTTCAGTTTTAGATGAAAATACATAAAAATACTTTTCCGATTATCAAATTGAATTAAAAACAATAAATGTTACAATTAATAATAAATTCATCACATTCCAACCTACCGGGATACACCCGCCTAACGGCAATCCAAATTACTTTAGCATACGAGAAACGGAAGCATTATGCAGCTGTCGGTCTTGGCCCTACGGGTTTATCCGTGGGTGTGTGGTACATTCTCTGGAGAGAATTCCTGCAGATAAGGCACTCAGCTAATTGCTATTAATTAACTGGTGGAGAGATAGCTGCAACTATGATGCTATAACACACACCGACAGCTTAGTTAATATTGTCATTTCTCCGTCTGGTGCACCTATATCAAACGGTTTATTAGATCTATTTCTCCTTGTGTTTATACGAGTGGTTTAGATGTGCTTCTGGATTATTTGCTCTAATTTACTTGTTTTCTGGTATAAAAATGTTCTGTAGCTAGATTTTGGAGAATTCATTCATCTTTACACATCTAAAATGTAATTTGTGTTAAAGTTTAAGTACGTAAAGAAGATGCAATGATATCTTTATTGATATTATAAAGAGGAAAGATTTGTTTGTAATGTTTTCACACAAATACTACGGTACCGATTTCTATGAATTTTTCACCATTAGAAAGGAGCAACTACACTGAGTGAAATGGGCTACATTTGTACCACAAACGAAACCGAAGCGAACACCTAGTATTAGCTACATACGTAAATATCTCTTTTGACTAACGATCAATAATAATTTGGAAGAAAGAAATTATAAGGGTGATGTGTGTGTTATAAGTGTGCGAGAATTTAACTGCACGGACGGCAAACGAATTGTCGAAAAATTATGTTCCATGAGCCGGAATGAGTAGTAAAAGGATAGTCAAAGATCGCAAAATACTAAAGTATATATGTAACTAGAATCGAACATAACACTACGATAATTTGTCCCATATTACTCTCAAGCAATACTCAGATATGTACATTGATTTGTTAACAAGAGCATAACAAAAACAAGGAAAATCGAATCCAACTTTTCTCTGTTCATCTTTTGCATTATGACTAAACTAAATTTCCTCGCTGTATTAGATAAAGCAAGCAATATTCATACGGTTTTTACACAAAACCCTCATCCCCTTCCTTATCTTTTTCGTCTAATTTACTTTCCACATTTCTTCTTTTATATTTTGCATACATACATTTTCTCGCAACAAAAGTTATAACGAAATTTATTACTCTCGTATATGCATTATCTAACATAACATGTTTTTACGTACAAAATATGTCCCATTAAGGAACTATTAAATGTATGTAGTTATTATTTTATTGAGGTTTCGTAAATATACAACCGATATAAAAATAAGTCTAAAAACAGCCATAAAAACTATGTATGAACACGCAAAAAGTAGAATTAAAAATTAAAAAAATCAAACGGAAATATCCAGTTTTTGGATACTTAGTAATAATTCCATTGTAATATTAAAATTGATTTACCATATACTATATCGTCCTTTGCAAATCCTAATTGCCAGTCATATCTGAACAAAGAAGACTAACTCAGTTAAGTTACGTTATGAAAGTAGTGTTTTACGCAACGCTACGTGTCGCTAAAATAAAAGAAAAAGCAATACAAGCATATTTCCATAACTCGACACTGCAGTGCTTATTTTGTTAAAAATTAAAAGATATAGGTATACGCGATGGCACTCGCCAAGGTCTATTTTGTTTAAAATTAAATGACCGATACTCGATCGCACTCGCCTAGTTTAAAAGGGACTACGATGTCCAGAGTCAACTAAATACACGATCTAGGAAAACTTTTTGATAGGGCTTAAATGTTTAATGAACACATCGAGGCCCTGTGCCAAAAAGCATATAAATCCCTCGGGTTTATCGTAATGCAATCGCCGATATGATAGAAATACTGTCGTCGTCCTATATTGAGCTTACATACATAGTATATCAGAGTACAACGCTATAATATGGATCCCTCATGAAAACAAAATACACGGTAGTGCTCGAGATGGTAGGACATAAGTTTACTCGTTACTTGTATTTAAAAGTTTATGGATATTATCCTACTAATATTATAAATGCGAAAGTTTTCAAGGATGTGTGTTTGTTGCTCTTTCACGCAAAGTCTACTGAACCGATTGTAATGAAATTTGGTACGTAGACAGCTGGACAGCTGAAATAACATATAGGCACTTTTTATCACGATATTCCTACGGGATAGGGACTTACGCGGGTGAAACTGGGGGGTGCAGCTAGTACTTATACATATCCATCTCATATTGTAATCGGCATTGTTTCCTTAAATACACTTGAATTGAAACGCAAACGAGCTCTTTTCATGCACTTAATATATTAGCACAATAACCGTTACTTGCGCCAGTCGTAATGACTTTTCTGGTTAAGACCTTGACCTTATTTAGGCCGATGCCTTATACATACGACACCAATTGAAAAAAAACAACACCTTTCTATGAAGAAATGAATGTAGAAAAACTACCTCGAATGCTAACACCTAACCTATTCCTATTGAATACCTATGAATAACGCTTCAGATACGAAGACGTATATAATAAAGCTTTTTATTTTTGTCCTTTATAAAATAAGATGTTTCTAGAAGAAATCCTGCTTCTTTATAACGAGTTATTTTGGTATTATTGTTTGAATTGCTTTATAAATGTATAATACAATAAACATAATACGACCCCAGACAATGCAAAATTCAATATTTTCAGTATAACAGTTTTTTTTTCTTTTATGATGAACGGCATTTTTGTGGGAAATTTTGTAACCATATAAGTTACAATAATCATTCTGTCGATTAATTGAGAGGGAAGTTATTGCTTTAACAATAATAGACGGAAACATAAAACGAACAATTTTTTTGTATATTCATAATTGATATATGATTCTTCCATGTTTCAAAATTACAAAATAAAAACAAAAAGGGCAGCACTTTTTCGTTCTTCATAACTTCAAATCTTATAATTAACATCAATCAATGTTAATATGACATTTCCCCACGGCCTATTTTTGTCCAATCCGAATTACCCACTGAAAATTGTTACAACGAAGAAAGAAACAAAATGTAGGTCAAGATCGAATTACGCTTTTCTGTACAATATATAAGCGAGTAAGTAATTATTCGAACCGAAACTCATTATTTACGAGTGCTTTTTCAAACACGAATCTAAGAGCTAAATTTTTGCTTTACAAATGAGCTTCGAAAAGGCATCGAGCATATGCCTCGAGCCTAGCTCGCGACAATAAAGCTGACATGTTGACATTTTACGTATTAATAAAACAAGCAACAGTAGCCACGCGCGACGACCCAAAACGGAAGGTTGACATGTGAAATTAAATTTGAAAACTCCACATTAATATTTTACATTTCATCCCTAACCCGTCCCCTTTTCGCAAACCTCTTGTTATAATGTGGCGGGCGGATCTGGGTCACCGCAATTATGTTTCAGACGCTTGACGCGATTTAATTTATCTAACAAATTAATTTACTTATACTTGCATACGAAACCTTAATACGAACCCGGCCTCGATATAACATAAGGCGAACAATCGACTTGTTGGAGGCCCTTCTTAACTAAATATCACATACATGTCAAAGGGTATGGTTGTTAGAGTTTCATTATTCATGTAATATAAGATCCGTTATTATGAATGATGGAATTTAATTCCACTCACGAAAATGATAATAATATAACTTACTCATTTGAAGTTTTAATTGAAAGCTGTATAGAATTGCATCTAAAAACATTATTTATATTTAGGCATAAGTAAGTTATATTGCTATTGCAAATCAACATTAAACCCATCTTGAAAAACATTTTTATAAACAAATTTTTAGGAAAAATGGGCGGTGTCCAATCAAATTAATTTATATGAATAACTTCCCTCAGGAACTTAATTTTGAACAGAATTTAATCAATGAATGATATCTTATAACTAGCTCATAAAGAAAACTGCTTTCCGCTAGTACATATACCATACACGCAGTAATAAATGGCAAGCGTTGATTTATGCGCGCCATCAAACACAGAAATCAACTGTTTCACTGATCTGGGTGATATATAACTAGATATAAAACTAACAACATCTTCATTGCGACTGACGTTTCAATTAGCAATTATTTCTTTGAATTTGTTTGAATTGTAATGTTTGTGCTAGAATGTTAATAAAACCGCGAAATAATATGGATATCAAAAGTAAAAGTCAAATCTTTGGGCGATAAAAAACAGTTAAATCATAATTTATTTATATTTTCACAATTTGAAAATTTCACATATCTAACATATTATTATCTACATTTTCGTGTGTGTGTGTGTGTGTGAGATTTAGACTTTCCAGGTTGATCAAACTTTGCGTTATAACAAAGAATCAAATCAAGCTATGCTAAATGTTTCATCAAACTACCACTTTTGCAGAAAAAGATATGCAAGCACATTCGTTAATCAATAAATTAACTATTTAGAAGCAAAGGCCGCTGCAGCTGTCGACCCGTCACTTGACTCTTAATTGGTCGAACTGAAAGTAACACTAGTAAACCACGTAAGCAGTGTCTATGCCAAAAATATTCAACCACAATAAAGCTACAAAGCCATTGCGAGATCATCAAAATTGTAAAATAAATTAGAATTTCCAATAGCCGTCGAAAGAAAAACTTAAGGGCCAAAATAAACAGTATCAGGCTAACTTTCCGTAAACAATCCACTCAATTTACGAACTTTAACTAATACGAATTTAGAGTTAAATTTAAACAGGCTTTCAATGGAGTTAGTTACTTTAATATGTCACTATCAATTATACATTTGGACCCGACGTATTCCAAGATAACAGAGCTTCTAATGGTTTCCCATATTGTCATACCCATCTTGAACAAAAAATTGAATAATAGCTTAAATTTAAGCACCGCGCAATTTTTAACATGTGTAAAATATTGGAGTTTATTTGAAACTAATTTTACATCTCATCAATAGAAACGACTTATTGTCAGTAGTAATATTATATTTAATCTATTAGCTTTCCGACCGCGGTTTTCATGCGGAATATTTCCCGTATTTACCTGTTGCCTTATTAAAGTAATTAAATATTCATGAAAAAAAATATTTTAGTTTAAAAGCCTTGCCCAGGGCACATTTTACTCCTTTTAAAACGATATGAAGCAGACCGGGCGACTATTATAAGCCAAACTAGCGTCTATAATAAACAACATATCAGATTAAAAATTCTACTATACATGTATATTGTCATCCCTTTTCAATAAATACCAACAGAATGAGAAATTTTGAAAGAATAGAAAAAAATTGATCACGAGGCAGGATTCGAACCTGCGTTTCTTGCCTAACCGTAGCAACGCCTAGCCTCTCGGCCACCAACAAATTTTTTCTATTCTTTCAAAATTTCTCATTTATAAAGCATTTCAATGCTATAACACTAAAAATTAAATACCAACAGAATGTTTGTCATTTTTTCTTAATAAACATCTGAAAAGATTACTTATACATGTAATTACATCACATGCATGATATAAACTTCGGAAATATTGTTTCGTTTATCACGAAAGCAGGATACGGAGACAACCATTAATACTCATTATGTTGCGTATTTATAGTACATTTATAAGGAAACTAGTAAAGATATTCTTAAGCCGTCTGGCCTTGGTACGAACGGGATTTTCTAGCCAACGTTTAATGTTCGCTAGAAAATATCTGTGGTTTTCTGGAAACTTCGTTTGTGATTATTATAAGACACTGTTTTAACGAGATCCATCAACACAATTCGCCCAGGTAAATTATGAAAAGTATTTACCATTTATTAGAACATCTCTTAAGTCTGTTAAAACATTATTTTCACTAGAATTTTTTTCGTTATCTAGGAACTTGTTTTTCGCCCATTTAGTAAAGGACAAGATAGACAGTTTTCCCCTTGAGCACAAAAGTTCATACAAAATTTGTGAGTTTGTGATGTTATGATGTTGTGAAAGACTGCAATTCTGTATGAATAGCATGACATTGACTTTCACATCTATTCATTACAAGGTAAGCTACTTTTCCAAACAACTGAAAAGAGAGTCCAGAATCCAGCTTCACCTGACCATCACCTAGATTTCCCATTCGCATACGTAAATGTCATTGCATTTAAACCAACCACGATCGTGGCCTTGGCCAAATTAACATAAAAGTAACATCCAGCGAAACTTTATAAGTTGCGAGTCGAAAAGTCATCGCGAATCTCACAAAGGCGAAGTAATTCCTAAAGTTAGGCAGCCGAGCCAGTGACCCAGAAACATGTCAGCCCGTGCCAAGTTTTTCAATAAGAGCTCGTGAAGAGTTGATGAGCAAGTCCTCATTACTGTGGACCAAGCGTGATTGTCGCTTGTCTTCCACTGTTTACACGTGAAAAGTTTTAATGAACATACGTAGAACATATTTGTAACGACGCACTACGCCTTAAAATAGGTCGTGCAGAACTCAAACCTCATTGCTAGAGTGATTTCTGCTCAGTGCGTAAGATATGTTAGTTTTAATTTTTTATGATTTCATTTACGCATTAAACATTTAGAAATTAATGACTTTTCACGGATTTTAAAGACGATTCATTAATTATCTTATTTAAAGTTTCGAACACTTTCCAAAGAGTGTGGTCACTGTTCTTCCCGTTAAAAGGGCTTTAATTTCTAAATAAACAATGTGTTAAAATATATTACGAATAAGTTCAAACCAATTGATTTATTATGGAAATTAATTATGTAATATATTCTACGTAAACATGAGTACAGTCACCACCTCATAAAATAATCATATCCTATCAACTTGACAGCATATTATGACCGATAAAACAAAACAGATCACGAACAAATAAATGGAATGGTATAAAAATGAATGTATTTTATTTTCAGAATATATTCTTATAGTAGTTTATTATTGTTCATTTGATTGTACGTTGATTTAGTTCTAAACATTGTTGGGAGACCAATAAATAAATTTCTTACAATATTCACAGTTGCATGTTTATTCAAATAAACATGCAACTGTCAACGCTCAAGCGTTTCGTCATAAGTTTCGTCATTTTCAAGTCACAGTTAAATAAACATAGAACTGAAAGCGATTAAATAATTACAAGCTATTAATTTTATTTATTATAGCTTACGTTTAGTTTTTTTTTTTCTTTTTTTGTTCAATTATATTATTTAACAGCCAGTAATCAGTAAATAAATTAGTATTTATTTTTTTAATATTTAAAGGCTTGGTTACGAGACTTTTATGCCTAAAGTATATTATTTAACAGCCAGTAATCAGTAAATAAATTAGTATATAAAAGTAAATAGACAAAATCTATGAAACCAGTGTAAATGGGCGATTTCATGGATTATAAATCAATATTTTAATTTGAACTCCCGAAAACCTTCTCGATTCTTTATTGTTGCCAAAAAACACATATTAATGGACAAACCAACAAACATACTGTCCACATTTATGTTATGAATATATTATATTCCAAATAATATTGATACAGTAGACAGTATCATCATTTGCCTTTTACAAGCGACTTACAAACAATATTTTTATTTGAGTAAATAATTATTTCATCCTTGGAACTTCAATTTAAATTAACATCAAAGCAGTAAATAAACATCTCAATAAATTAATAACAAAACCATGTTACAACTTCTCGAGCAACAATTTTATTTTGAATTTTGCCGTTTCCAGATTTCGTTATTAAAAGCATATTTATCTTCAGTTATTTATAAAGCTATTTCAGAGTCTCTCGACATTTCGTCATTGTTATTTTTCGTGCCACAATGGCAACTTCTCAAACAACCGGATCTCTTTTGTTTATCTTTTTTCACCCTTGTTTTAAGCTTGTATTTCTGTAGGTGTACTTTTAGTGAGAGCAAACGAGGTGTGTCAACTGTCATCCGATGGTTACCAGAAAATGTTGATATTAGAGATACCAGAAAATCTTTATATCAGTGTGAGTAAATAGTAGTAAGTCCGATAGAGAGGTATTAACTGCGCTATGCGTGTTATGGGTAAACTATATGTACTAAATATGTATATCAAACGTATGACTACGTATCGTAGCGATTAGGTACTTACCTACATAAATAGAAGACAGTATTTTGAGGTCAGTTTTAGCATCTGCTTAACCGTTTTCGATAGTATTTGATAGTTGCTTTGGTTGGTGGTTTGATACTGATTCACACTCAATTTTATTTAAAGTTCACTAATTTCATTATGTTTTTACTAACGACTATTTGATCCTGGATAAGAACAACATAAGATATAGCCAACAGTAAAATATAAAAGATAAGTTGGCTTCATATTTGAAAAGAAATTTTAAAATCGGTTCAGTAGATTCAGAGATTATCAAGGCACAATCTCACAAATAACACTTTTTTAAGTATTGGTTTAATTTATTAGTTTTGAATAATCAGCTGGAGTAGCCACGGCCAAACTGACATAAAACTGAAACGTTATTAACGTCTGTTAAGTCACGTTTTAAATTAATATTACCTATTATTTATACAATCAAACAAAACAAAATGGACCGTGAATATATATTTATTACGTATATTAAACGTATTGTAATATTAATGATTGATACCTCATAATATAATATCACATTTCTGTTTCATTTAATTCAGGTGTTGCTTGTAGCTTAGTTACCTTGGTATTTTATATTCGTATTAAGGAAAAACACAATTAAAAGAAAAATACGTATTTTCATGAAAGAAATTAAATAGTAACAATAAAAGGAAGCTGTGGCCAACCATGCAAATCTATAAATGAAACGATCATAACGTATAAAAATAAAACGAAAAGGACTGGAATGCCCTACCCACTTCGGTCTTTCCTCAAAAATATAATCTAGACTCAAAAAGAGAGTGAATAGGATCTATCTAGACAGGCATGCACATCCTTGACTGCATGACTGCTTACCATCACGTGGGTTGCAGTCAAATCCTGCATATAAACGTGAAATAAAAAAAATGTAAATTTCATCAATCATTTTTTAACCCTTAATATATATAACTGGAGGTGAATATCATTCGATCGACGCTAGTTAGACACACCTTTGAAACCATAAACAAACATATCTAATATCAAATACCTCTTTATTTCGGCAAAGCATCAAATAGGTCGTACTAGGATATTATGTTTTCTATTAATTTAACAAAGAAAATCCTCGATCGTTCTACACTACCGCCGTATACAATATTTAATTACAAACGCATTACAAGAACGGGCGTCCGCTAAGAAAGCGTTGTGATGCAGTCATTTGTCTTAACAAAGGAATTAGAAAACTTGTAAAATGTAATTGGAATAACATGCAAATTGGGACTCTTGGGTGTATTGAGGCTACGGTCAACGAACAAAAACGCTTCTCTATGTAAATGAGCCTAGCTGATTTTTATGCTCTTGCTTGTTGAACTACGCTTTATGTTAATTGGGATGATAATTACGTCATACTTCCTGAAACGTAATTTGGGTATGATTAAATGTTGTTTTTTTTTTATAAAATATTGTTTACATTTGAATATGATTTAACTGGACTATCAAAAAGGTTGCAATACTTACGACACATATTCTTATATAATAATTTGTGAATTAAAAGTTCTATAGATGTTTCACACTGAAAGATGACTGAGAGAGCTAATGATCTTTTACCTATACGAATATATAACTATTACAAAATTATAAAAATCGATTCACCAATCAAAAATATTCTTTGAGTTCTCAGCTTATATCTAAATAAAATATTTTTATGTTTGTTCTGAATATTAACCGCAATTCGTCAAGCAACCTAAACCCAAACCTGAATCCAGCTCTCAGTAATACTATTCTTACAATAACACCCACGAAATGGGGCCTCACTCATAATACTTTTGAAACTGTTCTGGATTAATTCCGGATGACGGACTACATCCAATATAAAAGAAGTAACACGTAATGATTGTCTTAAAATATATGTGCCATTATAATTCACCGTTTAACCGAAAAATTGTTATACACATTGACAGCAAAACATAAGCATTCGAATAAGAGAACAATTGGCGATATTATTGTGACAGAAACAAAAATTATCTTCATGCAATTTAACGTTAGCTGGTTTTGGCAATCCTCGCAAATGGTGCGACCGCCCGCTCGGTACTCATGAATGCAGTTAATACAGTGTCAGGCAATAAACCAAGCTATTGTGACCGTAATATACTCTATTGTCTACTTTCATGGCTGTTTCTGCGTATATTGGTATAAATGATGCAGACATTCGGCCGAGGGCGCGGGTTCATTGCTGATGTAAATTTCACGTCCTCTTGCAACTGACAGTATTGTTCGTTCACTTTGTTCACTTTGTCTATTTGTCCTGTTTTGATTTAATCTCTCGAATGGCTTTCACCTATGAAGCTTTGCCGAAATAGGATTCGGAGCTGAGACGTTACTTCAATTTGTCGCCGAGTTATATTGTTTGTTTTAGTTTTAGATATCGTATACCGTATACGTCGTGTCGAATTTATTTTATAATCATATTATCTTTATTAAACGAATTAGAAAAACACAATCTAATCTATTTGTAATTTATCGTATCGTTTAAGTTTTTTTTTTTTTTTTTATGTCATAGCGGGCAGCTGAGCTGGTGGTTCGCCTGATGGTAAGCGATCACCACCGCCCATAAACATTCGCAAAGGTAGTACCTCTGTGAATGCGCTGCCCGCTTTTATGGGGTAAGGGAAAAGGAAAGGATTAACGACTGGAAAAAAGGAATGGACTAGGACGGGTGAGGAAAAGGAAACGGGCCTCCGGCTCCCCCACTCACCGTACGAAACACAGTGGCATGCCACTATTTCACGCCGGTTTTCTGTGGGGGTGTGGTACTTCCCCGGTGCGAGCTGGCCCAATTCGTGCCGAAGCGTGCTCGACTCCCACAATAAATATAAAATAAAATAAAGTTTTAATTTTATTATAAATTTGATACTATGTAATGTATGTATTACGTTTATATACCTATCCAATGATACCGTTTATTAACATATTCACGAAATCGTATTGTTTTGTAAGTTAAACCGATATTGGTCAGATACATTTAAAAAAATTTTCAAAAACTGCATGTATTTATTAAATAATGACGCATATAAAACAGACAGACAGAAAAAACTGTTTCACTAACCATGGTTTTGGGTTCTATAAAACATCCATTTCATACAGCAACTACTCTTTGAAAAAGTATATAACTTACAAAAAGGTTTCGTTACATTGTAATCATGTTACACACACCATTCTAACCCACTTTAAATATCTATAAAAAGATAACTTTCAATCTAGCGAGAGATATAAAGCGCTTTATAAATTATGCAAGCTTGGAGGTTGGAACAAGTCTATAATGACACTCATCTAATATAAGAGCAGGTGCATATTACAGGCCACGGCAATATTGCCAAGTTGGAGATCTATCAGAACTTTGTAATTGAAGTATTCTTCAGCCTACGTTCCTACCCAAGTTACCTAAAAGCCACATACAGAAGATATATAGTTTCAAGATCACTATCATTGACCTATTAATATTCACACTGATGCCTCACTGACTGGTTGGTGTTGTGTAGTGTTTCAACATGTGGGCCTCGACCCCCCGGGGGGAGTAAAGGTTCTGAAGGGGATCGGCGAAGTTCAGGGAGAATTCAGGGAAAAGAAGAAAAATGATATGTACCACGGATGAGGCCGGGGCGAACACCTAGTATTAAATACATAGTAGTCAAACATAACTCAATCATTCATTACACAAAACAACGAATGTAAAGTCATGCATACAAAATAATGATGATATTTATTTTTTAATAGCAGAATCGCAGTATGAGCGTAGTATGTACGCGTACCGCAACCAAGAAATTATTTTACGTCATTCGATTTTCGATCATTGAATTCTCAACACGCTTACATTATCAGTAATTTATTATTTTCATTTAAAGTTTGTTTCCCAGTATTTTATAAACATACTATCTGCGCGCCGGGGTTCACCCGCATAAGTCCGTATCCCGTAGGAATATCGGGATAAAAAGTTGCCTATATGTTATTCCAGTTATCCAGCGTATGTACCAAATTTCATTGCAATCGGTTCAGTAGATTTGCGTGAAAGAATAACAAACACACACACATCCTAACAAATTTTCGCATTTATAATATTAGTAAGATCTTTCTTTCCTTTCAGTGGGGAAATAAACAAAATAAACAGTGAGTGTATATCCTGCTGCTATCTGAAAGTTACAGTACGTGAAACATTTTAGGCACTAAACCTATAGTATAAGAAAAAAACCTACCTTAAACTGTACCTTAATAAGATATACATATTACAAAAAAATAAAAAACAGTATACAAGAAAAAAACTAATTTAGTCTCTGGTCGTTGATTTCAAGTCAATATAGGATCGTGTTATGAAAAGGTTGAAAAACACTGTTCTAGAGCTTAATATTGCCGGTGACTATGGAAGTACGCAGTTTGATAAACTCATTCGTTATTGTTACCATTCCCGAAATTATAATTATGTTAATGTTTTCATTTCTCTATGATTTAATACTGTTTAGATTTTAAAAATCGCAAATAGCATTTAACTGATCGAAGGTGGAGGTTGAATGTAATTCGATCTCAAAATTATACAAAATACGATACTTTTTATTGAGCACTTTATTATACTTAACCCAACCTCGAAATCCTATAAATTCCGATTTATTCAGATGTTGAATATTCATCTCTCTGCTACACTAATCACCTGAAATCACAAACAAGAAATGAATATTTCCATCATTCGAATAATCTAAACTTAGCAGTACAATAACAAGCCGACTGAATAAAAGTAACAAGCAAAAGCCGGGTCCGATTTGAGGTCACGTGTATCTTTTATACTAAACAATTCCTGTTTTATTTTTACACTAGCTGTGCCCCGCGGTTTCACCCGCGTAAGTCCGTATCCCGTAGGAATATCGGAATAAAAAGTTGCCTATATGTTATTCCAGTTATCCAGCTGTCTACGTAACAAATTTCATGGCAATTGGTTCAGTAGTTTTTACGTGAAAGAGTTACTCTTTCACGTAAAAACTACATTCATACAAACTTTCGCATTTATAATATTAATAGGATAATTTTCGAATTCTTTAGATGTCGTATCCTAAGTATTCGGGTATCAGAATCTATCGGTTACTTTTAATGTTTACTGGAATGATGTGAAAACCAAACAATCTACATAACCTAGCTGATCCAGAGCTGTTAATATAAATTTAAATAGAACTACAAAAACTTCATAACACAAGTGTCATGTAAATAAGGTTCTTTATTCGCTTCGCTGTCATTTCCGAAACCAGCCCGCAATATGAGCTCGGGAAAGTTAAATCGCGACAATTTCCATTTATATGGCTGTCATAAGCCATGTACCGCGGCTTTGTCTCGATATTACACAATAGTTGCACGCTCTTAGAACTTACTTTATCACAAGCTCCCAGCGCCTTGGATTACTTTGCTAAATTAATTCTACACAATCGGCGATACTGGAACTCATAAACTACAAATTAGCTAGAGTCTTGTTGCTAGACTAACTGACTAATTTGAACGTTTAGTCACCGTTGGTTGGACGGTAAATTACATTCTCTGTTTATATTTTCTCTTAAATTCTCAAGATACTAAATAAGTAATATGAACTAAGAAAATATCAGAATCTCTAACTTATACTTGTTTATATCATCTGTGAAATTGTTGTAGTAATTTTACTTTTAGAAGCTCTTTAACTCTTAACTACTTATTGTTCGTTGATCTGCCCCAGGGATCGGATTACATTGAAATCATAATCATTCATTCAGATCACATTAATAATATCATTTTCTTTGTTACTAATTTCTGCCTAGTTAAATTGAATAACAATAATAAAAAGTCTATAGGTCTTTATTAATATTTGAGAGCTTATTAAGTACTTTTTTCTTGCAATTCTTTCAATTCTTCTCTCTCTTGCTCTCGCGAATATAATTATATGTTTTTTATGTTTTGTTGATGATTTTAGTGGAACAGCTTTATGGAATCATTTAGACAATATATTAACCATATTCACACAGTTATAACAGACTTTATAACCAAATAAATTAAAACACATTGAAATTCATTACAAACGAGTTAAATTAAAACATTGATGTTAATCTGTAGAACTAGTGTTTACAGTTTTAAATATTTTCAAAGCTGAAATTTAAACTCATGCAAACATTCGAAACCTCTTTAACTTTTTGAATGTGTAATTTGATTTTCAATTAGCTGCGGGTTTTTAATATTCACGTGAGTTTATATTATGTGACCTTTAATTTTTTTTTCTATAGTTCCATAGAGTTTGCGAGTTGCATGTATACGCCAACGTTTTTTAAAATACTTACAATATTTATAAAAATTATTTAATCTATCTGGGTGAGTTTATTTTATAATGAAGCTGGACGAACAAGATTTTCTTTTTGGCTATGAAAATCTCTAATTCGTTACTTGAACCTACTATCTACATAAGCTTGTAATATTACTAGCATAATACTTGGATAGAATTAACCTATAATATAATCTATGAAGGCAGCCGTCGAAACGGCAGGTTTGTGAGTCGGTGCATCTTGGTAAAACAGTATTTCAACAAGCAATTTTCTGGGGCTTATGGGCTGACTATGGGTATTCCAATAACGTCTCTATAGGAAAATGTATCTTATTTATAATATTGCATAGTGTAGCTTAAAGATAAGTAATAATTTTTATTATTACATTGATTTTGGATCAGCGTAGTACTACTAGCAGCGGTTTTTCAACAAATAAATCGCTCCGATACAAATACACGGCCACACAAACATTATTTGTTTCCTAATACAGCCTAAGTACATCAATTTGGACCACAATCATTTCAATAAGGTTTCTATTGGAAAACGATTAGTCTCACCGAGACTTACTCTTATTACGAAACTAGCACTCGTCGTGTTGCTGCGCCAGCATTCTCGCAATAATTTTCATTGAGCAATCAGTCTTAAAGGCTGATACTAATTAAAAATCAATAGCATTGTTCTCTTTGCATTGTACTAATGATTGAAGAGGAAGCAAATAAGGAAAGCCCTCTTCTTTTTTTCTTACACATTGTATTGAAATTGCATATTAAGACGGAGAGTTTGCTGAATAATCATTCTTTAATTTTCTTCACCCTCATTCAAATGATATCCAACTTTTATTGCAGACAACCCATTCATTAATTCGTTGTTATTTAAAGTCATTTGGACTGGAAGATTTTCATATCTTATATCTTAGGAAATCCTACTAATCCTACTAATATTATAAATTCGAAAGTTTGTAAGGATGTGTGTGTGTGTGTGCTTGTTGCTCTTTCACGCAAAAACTACAGAATCGATTGCAATGAAATTTGGTACGTATATAGCTGGAGAGCTGGAATAACATATAGGCAATTTTTATCCCGATATTCCTACGGGATACAGACATACGCAGGTGAAAACGCGGGGCGCAGCTAGTATGTTATAAATTCGATGTTTGGCTAAATATCTTAAAAATAGCACATATAATACGAGCTGAGGAGAGTATACTGAAATAGTTCAAGCAGATACGACATGCGTGAAACAAGGCAAAGAAAATGGGTCTTAAAGTAAAATTAAACGGCACTCTTCGTTACCATCCGATGGCAAAAATTCATAGCACTCAAAAATATGAAAATTACAATTTACATTTACTGTGTATGGGAATAGATGTGCAGATTTCTTTTCTCCAAAGATATATAATAGCTTATTTGGTAATAATCTCAAACA
>NC_052116.1:3584435-3607697 GCF_012273895.1 Zerene cesonia | reverse complement strand
TTACAAGCACACACGAGCGTTGCGTCGTGGATGCAGTATATTTGCAGAGGTGAACCGCACAGGAAGGTTAATAGCACTCTCGAGATAAGAGGGATTACAAAATATTACTCAGAGTGCTACACTTGGGGTTCGCTTTATGGCCGACCCTGACGTTAGAGGACAGAAATAAATAAAAAATAACTAGCCTTTCATAGCGTATTTATTCATTCGTATGCACTATGGTGGATATGGAAAAAGTTACACAGTTAGAGAAATAAAAACACAGGATATATTCAGCATTGGAATAATTTCATTGGAAGTGCAGTAATAAACCATAAACAGTGGCATAATTTCCCCACAACTATGAAATCGTTACGTAATTTTTAAATCTAACCAGCTGTTCGCCCCGATTACATCCGTAGTACATTTATAGCCTATGTCACAGAGTGCAATTGCAGCTTTCTAATGATGAAAGAATTTTTGAAATCGGTCAAGCTATTCAAGTGTGATGGCGTGACCAAGGGAAATTGTGATTCATTATTATATATACGGATTTGTGATCTTAATTAATATTATATTTGTAATGTTTTCGCATAAAAACCGCTGACCGATTTCACAAATTCGTTTCCTTTAGAAAGCTGCATTGTCATTGAGTGATAATATAGACTATATATGGACCGCGGATGAAGCCGAGGCGGAATGTCAGTCATATATATATGAGATTTAATACTCAATCCAATAGTAATGATCTAAGTCTCAGGGTAAGAAAAATGGACATGCGCATTTTGTGTAGAGCGTAATAAATGAATGCTTGATTGTACAGGACGTAACGTGATATATTTATAATTCAAAGTGCTACGATGAAAAACAACCTCCCATAGGTTATAAGTAACCATGCATCACAACCACACACCGAAAACGATGTTTTTACCTTTACTAATATACTTAAGATATTAAGAAGTTAAAGATTATAATTGCCTCATATAACACCTACAATAATTATCTATATGTGAATCCATTTATATTCCCTATAGCACTCCAGCTTATATAAAAACTTCCACAGTTCTATTGCTTGTTTTCATCCGTAAGCTTTGTTGGAATGAGTTCTGCTAGCAGCAATGAAAATCAACGTTGCTATTTGCGGTAGATACGACTTTCTGGACAGGCTTTGTTACTTTAGTGACAACACATTCTATATTCTCCCCACGGAAAGTAATAAAATTTATATATAGGTAATATATATTCTTATTTCGATGAAAAAATTAAACAGAAGAGATGTATGCTTCGGTGCATAACAAAATATGATATTAGATGGTTGTTAGTATGATTTTTCCTACAGTATTAAGGTAATAGAACGCCTATTCTATACTTTTATCAAAGATTTGAATAAAGCAGTCGTTGATTATATTACTTTTAATGAAAATCAAGACAAGGTTATTCAAAGTATGATAATTAGGATTATTCTAGAAAGTTTCCTAATTGTGTGTTTAGAATGAAAGCTTTATTTACTCCGTATTAAGTATGATCTATCCGATAAATATGCACTATTGTTTTTAGAGTAATTATCACACGTCGTCGCCACGTAGCATAACTTCGCAAACATAGCCCACGAAGTTATTTATTAATATTCCCAACATGAGCGGAGTAAATCCGCACAAAGTCGGATATCCAGTATTTCGGAAAAATAAAGAGCAATCTCTTTTTAAAACTCCGTTCAGCGAAACACAATTCTTCTCGGACGTGATATAAAATTTCCTAAGGTTTAATCACAGTGTATCCCGTGCGATCCCGGCGTCGAGTTCTAACAAATATTGTAGGAAAATCGCTAAAACAAAAAGCGATACCGCGAGCGAAGAGCGTCTGCACTCTTTGAAAATACGACTTGTTCATAATTTATACTCTTTTGTTTCATAAAAATCTCATTCCTAAAACTGGAGAGCATTTTATGCGAACGTAAATATTTTACGTGGTACATGTGTTTGTGTTAAATTTTGAAACGATCCGCTTTGAGAGTGCGAACAATAAGAACAATGTGATAAGGAATGTGGATGTAAAAAAGGATTATGTAAATAGTACAAATCTCAACTTACTAGGAGGCCCCATGAAATGTCATTGTGAAAATATTGGTATCACAACAATATAGATTTATTTAGAATATCAATGTACAATATACACTCTGCAATATGCATAGAATATATAATATAATACAAATATTGTGCTATTTAAACATACCAAACAAATATCTGATGTACATTCAATTCGTATAAACTATCTTAATATATGAAACTCATCTAAGAACGCCCAGGCCAACCTACATGACCGATCGAGCTATAATTTGGCATGCAGACAGCCACTTTGATGAAGGCATCCTAAGGGGATAAAATGGTGGACGAAAGTTTGTACCATGAAAATTTTTTATGACCATGCCGGCGAAGCTGTGGACAACAGCTAGTATGTTATTACTTATAACGTTTCTTATTATGTAATTATGTCTAGATATTTGTCACTATTTGAAGTAAAACGGTTGATCGGATCTGTAGAATATAATGCAGAAATATTATTTTGCTTTCTCTTCAGACGCCACATGAGTAGAGCTAGAGAAAAAATCACATATAATGATGAATTAATTTGACGACTTTTATGAAGAAAAACAGTATCGCTTTCAAGTTAAAAATTTGATACGGAATTAATGAGTATTTCTATAGTTTAAATTTGTCCTTTGTCGTGTACTTGCTGGCTCACAACACAAAGATTTCAATACGAGATAACTTTACCAACTATGACTCCAAAGCGATGCGAACACTGCTCCCTTGTATATCCATGTTAGTTTTTATTCCCTGATATTTACTTCAACGCAATGTTTTCTATATGTGTAGTGTATATTTATGACAATGAAATATACATGAAACGAAATAGGCTAACAAATACAATGTATAGCAGTCAAGAATATTTAGCCATAGCTACATTATTTCAATACATCCACAATAATATTTGCAATCCATTGTTATTGTGCCAGCATGCGAGCACACACAGAATGTAATGAGGGAACCCTTGCCAAATTATAGCGCATTGTATTGTCCCATTAACTTACCAATGTCTATCAGATTACTGCAGCCAACGGTTGCTTCACGATATCGAGAAAGCGAGACAAAGCGAATACCAAGACACCAAGAATTCGATACATGAATCAATGGGCGACTCACACCAGACTATCTACACAACAGACCATCAGAAGCCAATGCACACGAAACTAGTATTACGATTGAATTGCTACCGACACCTAATCAAAGGCTTAATTGTATGGTAATACCTGGGTTGTATTCACAGCGTATTGCGCAGACATCGCTTTCAATTTGCCAGTGTATTAAATTGAATAAAAGTTTCTCTTCATACAATTTCAATGTGACTTCTGTCGTATGTTCTTTGTTTCAATTTTATTGCATTTTCCATGAAATAAACCCCTATTTTTATTTCATTATTGAATTTGTCAGGGGGAGTCAAAGAATATCTAATAATTAATAAATACATTAATAAGCTTTCATTTATATTTTAGCCATGATCTTTTTTTGGTGTAGTGAACAAATAATCACACTATCACACTCAATATTATAAATGTTAAAGTTTTGTTTAGATGTTCGTCCGTAAATCACACCGAGACTACTGAACGGATTTTGATGAAATTCGGTATACAGATAAGGTATGAGCTGATTTGGGTGATAGGATACTTTTGATCCCGATTTAATGCTCCCTTGGGATAAAACAGGAATTAAATAGATAAAAACAGGAGCCGGGACGTGAGTCTAGTTATAAATAATAATAGTGATTCCGTACAATTTTCCATAGTTTACAATATATAATAAAGTCCACTGAATTAATGCATTTATAAACCGTAAAATCTTATTAATGTTTTTCTTTTATGAACTCACCTGTGTTTTCTAACGAATTCTTACCAGAAATTCTCGATATTCTATCCACTAAAGTAGGCTGACCTTAATGTCCTCCGTATCTTTAAAGGTTAATGATTTTTAGGGTTCCGCAGCCAAAGGGTAAAACCGGACCCTTTATACTAAGACTTCGCTGTCCATCTGTCTGTCTATCCGTACATCTGTTACCAGACTGTATCTTATGAGCCGTGATGATTAGACACATGAAAATATCCCAATAGAACCAATGAGACACCACTGCTTCTTCGTTTTTAGTCTGTTTGTAGGGAAAACTTAGTGTCGCGAGTCCGACTTGTTCAACACAGTTTTTTTAAAGAATAAAAATTACTAACTGTTTTAAAAAAAAATTATATACATTCATTTAAAAAATCCAGAATCCGACCATAATCCATTATAAGACACTTAAAAAAAGTTCAGAATGTTTGTACAGTGTTTCATAATAATTCCGTTGGTATAACAAGAGATAGGTTTGCGAAAATGAATCTTCAGACTATGTTAAATTATTAAAGAGCACGCGAAAATATTCTTAAAAAACGCCGAGACGAAATTTCACTTGCAATAGGACTGGTTTCGTATTTAATTATGAGAAACAGCAAGCACCTGACTCAGAAACTAGGTTAATAGATTCCTTTAAACATACCTTTTTCACGGGTTGAGCTTTATTCGTTTTATTATTTTAATCAGTCACCGTTAAAGTGGAGTTACCTACGTTTCTGAGTAAAGCATTTCACTTTTCTATTGGAGTATTGGAGAGCACGAGTCACTGACTTCATTACCATTTGACCTTTACAATATCATTGATTTAAATTTAGGTCTAGAATAAACGTGATGTTACCAACTCATAAAACAAATATTAATACTTCGATAGGTATAAATAAACTCTTTAAATAAATCACGTATTTCTAATTTTTATGTTAAAAATAGCCATACGTGATCAGAAAACAAAAACCTTCTATGTTTAAAATAGCACGTTGATATTTATAACTTTTTAACAAGATTTAAACAGCTACCCTCGCAACTTAACAAGACGCTAAAAACGACTCATTTGACAAATTTCATTCAAACTAATGACCTAGAAAAGTCGAGTCTTAATCCCTGATACGGGGATTTCATAAATATTCAGTGTCGTTATTTCACCTCGACTGATGTCGATCCTGTGGAGAGAACCTGTGTTTATGTTTACAGGGGCGGTGGGACGCTCAGCTGAGAGACCCTCTGCCCTCCACCACACCTCGCCCCCCGCCGCGCCCGCCGCGACCGCCGACTGCGGAAAATCGATAACGCTGCGAGCGCCGCAGAATTCTGTGCGGAAGCTCTCCCAAATGACGTATCTTTGATACAAAATACGCATACTTATAAATCCTACCTCGAATTCAGTGATAGGAGTAATAACGCTCGCTGGTGTAAGGGTGGAATAACATTCACCAGCATCGAATGATGTTGGCCATATTTAAACTGTGTCAACTAAATCAGCTATTTATATAATCGTAATAGCTTTCCGTCCGCGATTTGGCCCGTGTGGTCAAAGGAAATTCCCATGGGAATGAATTATTTTACCGCGGTATTAAGTACCATCTCTACCCTAACTATATCCAGGCACAAATATCATCATAAAATACTCAGTTGCGACGTGTAGGACAGACAAACAAGCAAACACTCTAACGCAATATAATATTAGTATAAAGGTAACTATACTTATAAGTAACCTTTTAGTACGGGCTACTAAGGAGACACCCTTTTTACCGTTTTAGTAACTTTTAATATTTAAAGCTCCTCGTTCACAAAATAAGATTGAGATCTTTTGTATCCCAGTATGACTTAAAGACGTATTTTAGAAATATAAAAATATACTATAATATATATCTGTAGCCACTCCGTACAACCCAATCAAGATTTTCGTATCGTTCGTAGTCGTGTTCGTAGTTCGTAGATGATTCAAGATATTTCATCTATTCACACGCGATTGCTTGGCTTAGTTTATTTGCTTATATATTTGCTTATCCTTTTTATATGTTATATTTATATTTTTGATATTCAATTTTTCCTATTTAAGTAGACAACATTTTGTATTACCTCGTCCCATTGATATGGTAATTTCGGGTTCGTTTGACACATTTGTGTTTAATATTTATACTATGGAGGTACATAACCGTAGCTGAGGTCGTGGCAATGTTTATCTCGTTAACATAGTACTGAGGTATTGCATTAATAAATCTGACCACAAATCCTTAGAGAAATACATACTCTGTGAGCACAAAATCATTCTATCCATGAACCACCAGCCTATTAACCATTACACATGAAGGTCACCAAAATAGGCTTAACATTGCGATTTCTATGATATTTAGACTATTTTTTACAGAAAATACAAACATTTTATTGTGCAATGATAGCAAAAAGATCTTAAAAGATATTCGCTAAAAGAAAAATAACATTTCGAAGAATTCTTTTTGACGCCGACAAATAACCTTTTGCAAAATATTCCGACCCATATAGCTGGAATTCTTTAACAAACAACAATGCACGCTTTGTTTTAAATATAATATATATGTAGACATAAAGTTACGACGAAGCTGCGTTGTTAAATCCAATTCAAGATAGAAAAAATGTTTACTCACACCACAAGCTAAGTGAAACTAGTATAACCAAATTACACACATTTACAGTGGAACATAGTCGGAAAGAAATAAATAGATAAACTTATATCAGTGTGGTGTAAAAAGATAACTACGCAGCATATGCTAAACGTGTAATGTGAATCGCTGATTTTCAGTCGCCACTTATTGGAGTGCCAATCAAAAGAAGAGTTTGATATAGTTTAAAAATTATGGTCAAGCCTTGGTCCAAGATGTTCTTATTAAATATGTGTCACATCTCCCGCATTGTGTGTCGAGTATATTGGATTTAACCTGTCATGTGATTACGATAGATTCACTATGTGTATTTTTTTGTAGAATTGTGTGTAACTTCAATATGAAATTCATCACTATCGTAAACCCATTGATTATTATTCATCAAATACTGATTCTATAAAAATGTGTTTGGTAGATGATAAACATAACATTATGAGTTTTCGAAGCTGTTCGAGAAAAACAAACAAGCAAATATATTTATTTGTTATTTAAACAAGCAAAGAACATATTGCTGACCTTTGAAAACTTTATATATTATAATTTGTCTATGAATGAAACGATAAATTGCTTCCACGAACTCAGTAATTATTTGCTTTTGTGAAAACTGATTCGAAAAATGTAGGTATTCCAGGACTTGTTCACAGTCCTAAAAATATAATTTATTCAAGAGTCGTAAATTATATTACATTTTACTTTTCGTAGTGATTGTTTCAATTAGTTTTTGTAAAGAATAATTTTAGCAGTAACGAGAAATTTCTATCGGTCAATGAACTATTTAAACGGCTTCTAAAAACGAGGCTTTATGTTCGTTTGCGTGTGTTTTTGTTTTGTTTGAACCGTTTTTGTGAACCGTTTTAAGAATTTTATATTGAGTTCGAAAAGCATACTCCTGAGGTGATCCCATTATCATCAAGTCAGGATCTTGTGATAGAAACTAAGGAAATTTAGGGAAAAAACAAGTAATTCACAGTGAAATAAAAGAAGTCAATTTTGACCATCTTCCCAATCTCCGATTAGGCTAAAGTTTTGCATACGTACATACGGAAGCAACATAGCTTTAGTAAAATGTAATCATCTGATATTAAGGAACAGATATGATGATGGAGTCAGGAGCTGGCAAATGGAATCTCTCAACGGCGAAGAGCAAAGACATGAAATTTTGTAAAGGAATTAACAATAATATAGCATGTAATAAAGTCCATCGTCACATTACTGCTGCTCCCAGGCTTGGTTTCCATTGAGGTAACTCTTCAAAAGTGAACAGCAAAGACACGAAATAATGTTAATTGATTTAACCACAAAAGCAATAAGCTTCTAAATTCCCTCAAAATATGGCTGCTGCCTGCACCCAGGCCTTTGCTTTCGGCGAGTTACCTACTCTATACTGAACAGCCCAGACTCGATTTTTTATTAATTCCATATAATTGTATCCTTAGATAAATAACATCTAGAACGATTAGAGTGTGTTCTCCCAGCGGCGGCAAACTTTCCAATTTAACAAACGTATCGTCTAATTGCGTATATTTTGTATTTTTAAACTCGAGCGTCCACTAGCTTTCGAGATGATTTATTCCAACATCATTTTATAAATATAATCATGAACGTTACTTTTCATATAATGGAAATAATGAGATGAAATATTTCATTTATTGAATGCAGCATTTAATGTCAATAAGGAAAGTTGTTAAGCTTAAAATCACTTTTAAAGTAAAAATATATTACAGGAATAAAGAATGTATCAATAAAATTATTAAAATATTATATTACGCTTATATGTTACATACCTTTTATCAAATACACAAATAAAAAAAATGTTAAATTAAACACATTTGTCAAGTGAGTCGTAAACGGGAGGCATGTGGTGTCAGCATGTATGGAAGGAATATCCAGGATATTTAAAGTGCACAGCCGTAAATTCGAGATTTTGCGATATAAATCTTTCAACTCGGATGAATTCTCGGAGCCGGGAAATGATACATTAAATATTCATACTACTTAGAAATGCAACCATCTGTTTTTCACTCCACTGGACTCTTACTTTATACATTTTTCTGTATCGAGTTTATTTAATTTAAAACATAATACAAATACCGTTCCTCCAGTTTTAAATAGTACCTACTTTATAAAATACTTCTTAATAATTAAATTATTACGAGTAGTTTAATTATCATGAATAAATAAATTAAACTGAATAATTTTATAGATGCAGCTGTAAATTTTAAATGTTATCCACGACATCAGTATTAATATTCAGCCTAAAATTACTTTCATTGTTCGAACTCACTCATGAAAATACCGTCGGCCCTAAATTCGGGTTATATAAAACACTATTATTGCAATAAATGAATGCGAATTATATTAATATCAATAACACATCATGTCAAAACATAATGCTTCGTAATTGTGGTTTTGAAAACATGCCTCATTCCATTTTATGTGAAAAGCAATACAATGCTTACCGAATATTTTATATTTTATTTATATAAACCGCCCCGTGAACATGAATACATACCTGAAACAACAAACGTGAGAAAAGGTGAATAAAACAAACATAATAATTTCATGTAGGTATAGCGAATACCTACCGGTAAAATATATTTAATCATCACACCAAATTGATACACAAGATACAATTCTACGAATACAGTGCTATTACATATAAAATACAAAATATGCTAATAATATTAGTATTATGTTATTATTAACATTATGCTTTTTTGCATAAATGTAGATTTACTAGAAAGTTAGGTATCATATTTATTTATTTAATTGTGACATTTTATACCTACTTATAGTGAGTCGTTCTTCAATATAAGCAATTTCATTAGCATTTAGAGTAACACAACGAGCTGCTTAATTTTTGACTTGAACCACAGATATTATATACACAGACCACCACATAACCATTAACCACAGATATAATACTTGAATTAATCTTAGTTCACACCTCCTAATCTGCTCAATTTTTAGTGTAATAACGAAAAATGCAATATACAGGTAGGGAGCGTTTTAGATAAACAAAGAGGTACCCAAACGAGGTAATTAAACAAATAAAGATTAAAATGTGGGAGTCGATCACGCTTCGACACGAATTGACTCAACTTGCACCAGTAAAGTACCACACACTCAAGACCGGCGTAAAATAATAACATGCTACAGTGAGTAGGGGAGCCGGAGGTTCCTTTCTTTTTCCTCACCCTTCATAGTCCATTCCTTTTTCCAGTCGTCAATCCTTTCCTCATCCTTTACACCATAAAAGCAGGCAGTGCATCATCATCAGAGAGGCACTACCTCTGCGAATGTTCATGGGAAGTGGTGATCGCTTACCCTCAGGCGACCCACGAGCTCAGTTGTCTGCTATGACATAAAAAAACTAAACCATTCCGTAATTTACTCGAAAATGTAAAATACTTATAAACTTAAGGACTGCTTATGTGTGATAGTTTTTCTTCTAGTTTCTTAGTAATAGATACTACTGATGACCTTCGATATTCGTTTTGGTACCGGGGACGCTTGACCGAATATTGACATATGTTAAAGCATATTAAAGAACCCCACACTGCGCCTTTCTTCCCCTTTTGTTCGAAATTAAGTCCTAAAGTTACTCATATAATTACAATATACCTACAATAATACAAGCGAGTCAAAACGTACGCTATCCGCACTTTCCTCTGCATACATAGGTACTTCATGCAAAAATATTATGAATAAAAAGGTATATTAAAATATGCCTGAATCACTACGGTTTTAATATCATGTATTCAGACAAGAGTTGGGCTCGATGATTAAACAAGCAAAACTTCCACAGCGGTCGGCCGAAACGTATCTCAAAGGACGTTTAAATCAAGAAAACTTATTGAACCGTAAAATTACGTAGGTTTTGTACAAAAGTCAAAACCCGCAATCGCGAAACAAACTCACACTTGGCCGGCTTTAATTTCAATAAGGAACGGGATTGTGAAATGTTAACGAACCTTCAAGCATCATTAAAGTATTTTTTCGCGGAACTATTAAATTATTCAGCCGTTTCCACGAGTTTGTGGTCGACACTCGCAACTTGCAGCGAACAGTTTTATTATGGGGATAAAAAGTAAAACAATATAAGTTCTTTTCCGGCTTTATTACTACGTCGTTCTATATTAAGAAAATTGACGGCAATAACCGTTAGTGACTGCGAGTTTCACCTAAAACGTTATAACTATTTATTAGAATAACAATATGTTATCTGTGCTATTTATTTAGTAATCTGTGACTGAACTGCAACTGCTGGTTGTGTTTTGTAAATGCAGAAATCTGTCTTCTATATATGTAAAATTCTCATGTCACAATCTTAGCTACCATACTCCTCCGAAACGGCTAGACAGATTCTCATTAAATTTTGTATGCATATCGGGTAGGTCTGAGAATCGGCCAACATCTATTTTTCATACTCCTAAATGCTACATACGTACGTATAGGCAAAACAGCGGTTGCTAGATCAGCTAGTTATTATATATAATCTAGTATAAAGATGAACAGTTCGTTTTTTTTTTTCGTTAAATCTATAATCAGTGAAACTAATCCGGTACTGCTGGTTCTAATTAAACAATATGTATGGAGAAAGAAAAAGTACAATATATTAACATCACGCTACTAGTAGAAGTGGATGGAAAAAAATGAAATAATTATTCATTTTCATGGTAAGCTGTTTTGATTGATTCAACTGATACCTGATAATAATTGTATATAATTAGATACATTTTATAAGATAAATGAAAATAAAAAAAAAATCTCAATCACTTCAACATTTTAATAGATCTTTAATAGAAATGGCCAAATATAAACACTAATTAAATAGCGAATTCTATAAGGCCAATCTGCCTTCGCAACATTTATTTTTATCAAATCATAAAATCTTGAGTAAATATAACATGTTTGCTTCGTTCATTCATAATAATTTGAGAAAATACAAAGTTCAATACATCTATAAATTTCTACAGGAAGCAAATTTGTTGTACGTTGAATATTAAATATATAAATAATTCATAATTTCTATCACAATAACAAAGTTTAGCATAATCATTATAGAATACGTAATTCTATATGGCAGATGTAGATGTTGATGTTCATTTTCAGACCAACGTGCTAGTAATTCAAACAATTCTAACAAATACTATTACCTCGTACTCCTACGTACGAATCTAGTATTACGCCCGCGGCATCTCCCCTTGTTGCATCGGTAATCAGCCTACGTCACTACCTAGCTTTTAAACAATCTCTGAACATAAAAATCATTTCCTTGGTGTAAAATTTTTGCACCAAAAGTTTTGGACTTGGACTTTTGGACTTTGGACCTAGGGATTCTGCGAATATGTAAGCAAAAAGCAAAATTGCAGACGCATTATCAACATCATAATATAACGGGTCATCCGTTCTAACATCATAAATCTTCATCACAATAAATAGGCCTCCGTGTTTCCGAGAAAGGATATCGAGTAATGCTCATAATCCATCTTACTATTGACAGTGACTCGAGTAATTACGGAATAAAAGTTTCTTGCGAAATTTCCACTCCACGAAACTAAAATGAACTCGACTCGTACTACTTCTTGCTTTTGTATTGTTGAATAGAAAAAAGCCACTTTGTATTACTTGGGATGACCTAAAACTTCCATAAGAACAAAACAATTGTTATTAATAGAAAATCGACTGGTGGGTTGAGGATGTCGTTGTGAAAATTGAATAATATGTTGTTACTATGGTTGCTTTTGAATGTGAGTTAATTCGCTAAAATACTGTATAATACCGAAAATTATTGTCTTAGCCATATCTCAAATCTATGTAAAGAGAAGTATACAAGTAGTATCCGAAATCCGCAAACGAAAACGTCAAGACCATGTTGCGGTTGTCATAATAATTAAATAGGAAATAATATGCGCACAACAGCCCCTAAACAGTATCCCGAACTGCTTACAACATGTCGTATGTAACTCGGGCTTATTCCTACTGCATTTCGACCCTCGTCCTCCGTACGATCATCATCTTCTTCTTTACCTGCTCCTCTTAATTTATGACTTCTCTTATGTAGGAGTCGAGCACGCTTCGGCACGAATTGGGCCAGCTCGCACCGGGGAATAAAACCATGCTATTGTGTTTTGTTCGATGGGTGAGGGACCCGGAAGACCATATCCCTTTCCTTACCCTTCCCAGTCCTTTCCTTTCAACCTCTCGTTAATCCTTTCTTAATCCCTTCCTAATTTAAAGTTGCCAGTCCATTTGCAAAGGCGTAAGATCTGCAATTTGACCTTATGCCTCTCCAAATGTTCATGGGCCGTGGTAGTGCTTACCATCTGGTGAACCTTCAGCTCCATTGCACTATGCTACTTAGAATTTTGCAAGTAATAAATCCACGTGTATCCTATATAATATTAATATCGACATCCTACGATTATGAATAGCATTTCATAATACTAAAGGTTGAAAGGTTCTAAAATTTAATATGAAGAACATTAAAGTTATAGCAATAGTTAAAATATTTTATATAGGTACTAAATAATAAGACGTTTTATATGACAATTGATACTTACATATTATAAGCTAGTTTTTTTTATAAAACTAGGTATGTTTTTGTATTTCTACGACATTTTATGTACGGTGTAGCGGTGTCTATTACTTATTATCATAGTAAATAATACATTAATTTTTTTTATATAAAAAAGAAGCATTAGTGTTGTGATGCACCAACTGATGGGTACATATAGAAGAAATTTACCTAGGAAATACGGTTATAATAATATAAATTACGACTATACTTTTAGAGATACTTCATAATGTGTCATATATTTGCAGACCAATTTCAGACGACTTTATAATTGTTATGTGACTTTAGAATTATTGCATGAAAAATTTAACATATTTTAATGGTATTTTTCCAGTAACAAAACCACAGATAATATAATAGGCAAAGCCTATCTTTGCAACTAGGATTAAAAGAACGAAATGTTTAAAAACATTTTATTAATCCTCCTAAATAAAATAAATATTTGATAGTACTTATGCAAACCATGTTTTCCGAGTCAATTTTAATTATTTTTATATCTGCCAGTCCCGTGCTCAATCCAATTATTGTTGAGCCAGTGGATTTTATTGAAACCTTTGTCTTCCTTTTCGAACCTTGATAGACCAATTAATATCTGATGGGGGTCTTTTGCGCAGTCAATGAATTAAAATGCAGGGAATATTTTATGTGAATTAATACGTAGTAATTACTTTTTTAAACTTTTTGATAGAACTGAATTAAAAATGAAGGTTCTCTGTGCTTGCAATTCTTTAATTAACGTTTGACATTTTTTCTATTTGAAATTGATTATTTTCTTTATGTGTTTTGTGATCGTGTTTTTAAGTGTATAATTATATACCCGTAATGAAAATTTTTGAAACTGAATAAATACAAATTAAATCGAAAATCATGTTTTAACCACTATAGCTGGAATGCGAGCAATCTACTTTAAAGCATCGCCTTGTATGACACGCTTCGGTGAGTGATACGTAGGTATTGCTCAGTTGAATCTTGAGAGGCCATCGCAATACTACGCTTCAATTTACTGCAATCATAGAAACAGAAATTTGAGGACAGACTTCCCGTGACCACCCTCTCTTGCTGTATTAAAACCCAGTGCAATTAATGAATTAAAACATTATAGTTAAAGTCACATTTAGTCTTTCATAATCAAGTATAATTATGATAATTCATCTTTAAAACATTAGTTTTATAACACTAAAACGGAGCAGGAGTAAACTTATTTTTGTCATAATGGTTTCAAATGCCGCGTTGTGATCCCAAAATCGATCAAACTTTGTAGAAATATTTCGATATGGAATTCCTATATACTCGTATACCACCCAAAAATTTGCACTGTCCCCGGACTTAAGCTAAATGGGATTATTAATTTGGTTTTGGCTGAGATAATATACTGTACGTTTTGTTTTAAAATTTAATTGCTGATAAACTCTGTACTGTACCTCTTCATTCATTATTCAATCAAATAATAATAATAAGTCTTTACTTGTATAATATGTGTACAAAAGTGAACAAAAATTAAAAAATATTAACACATTACATTATTAAGCTTAATTATTTATGGAATGCTCTATACGACCTCTTTCTCACAGCGGAATCATATTATATAATTATACTAGCTGCGCCCCGCGGTTTCACCCGCGTAAGTCCGCATCCCGTAGGAATATCGGGATAAAAAATAGATGTTGGCCGATTCTCAGACCTACCCAATATGCTTACCAAATTTCAGAGGAATCGGTCAAGCCGTTTCGGAGGAGTATGGCAACGAAAACTGTGACACGAGAATTTTATATATATAGATTTTTAACACATGATACATAAAATGTTATATAAAAGCTCAAATAACATTACATCATTCAGAAGCTATGTACTAAATAGAACTCAAACTATGAATAATAATAAATATTTCTCTATATTAAATCGTAAACCGTTCTCGAGGGGTTTCCCTTGATATAATCTTATGCCTTTTGGTCATAGACAAATTATTATGTATTTCCTCTGCGCCATTTTATGATCGTCCGTCCGTATATCATAAGTTGGGATAAAATATCCCTTGGTCATATATTAAAGTAATGTTATCATTAATAGGCTATTAGATATGTTTAATGTTTAAAATACAGGTACATAACAAATATTATGGACTATTTATTATTATTATATATCTACAATAATTAATCTTTAACTAAAGTCTTTAAATTGGAAGGTTAAGGCATTCTTGATACAGGGCTTTACGCTAGCGAGTAGAACCGAGGGTTCCAATATCGATTCTTGGTGGGGACTAACAAAAGGAATTGTATGGCAAGCTACAAAAGGCTGATCATCAACTTTAGAGTCAGTTGAACGAAACGAAACGAAAGGAAAATTAACCAGGGTCTGTTACAGTACATTACAGTGTAGTCCACATAAGCTGAGAACACTAGAGACACTGCTCTTAACTTCTATTAGAGCAGTTTTTATGACTTTAAAAAAATAATCGACTGAAATCTATATGCATAAAAATAAATCCCTATTTCCTTTGGTTACGCCATCACGCGTGAACGGCTGGACCGAATTCAAAAATTCTTTCACCATTAGAAAGCGGATACTACACTGTGACATAGGCTATATATTTACCAAGGGTGAATTTGTGGCGAGTTATTTATAAAAACAACAATATTGCAGCTAGTTATTTATAAAAACAACAATGTGTAAATAATGTATCTATACTAGAAGTATAAAGTACTAGATTTCCGCTCGCGGCTGCACCCGCAAAAATTCCCATGAGAATAAGATATTTCACTGAGGGTAAAAATAGTCTTCTTCACCCTTGACTCCCCATAAAGTCGCTCCGTTGCGATATGAAAGTATGACGAAGTAAAAAATACCCTTTTTAATTTAAAAGTAATAATAGTAAATTCTTCTGTGTTCTGTTCTTTCTGCATGTTCTGTTTTTTCGGCTTTTATTATTTTTAAAAACTGTGTATATATAAAACACCTTGCGTGACAATCCCAAAATGTACTTTGAATCTTTGGATTATTCAAAATTCAGAACATAGACATTTTAAGAAAAGTTGAGCCATAATCTACCGTGATTGGTAGTGTTCATTAGTTTAATTTATTAGCCACTCTTAATAATAATGTTGACTTATTATATTTCACAAGCAAATAATCGTCACATGCCTTCAGACACGTAAAAAATAATCCAATTTGTATAACACTGCAAAACTATTTCCAATACGCACGGAAAAAATACAGCAGCAATAAAATTGACACGTAACAACGACCGAGACACCTAAAAATACGTAACGCGAGAGCCCCAATAACATATCCAACGTTTTCATTCCATCTCCACATTTTCTGCGATAGAATTTTCGCAAGGACACTTTCGTATTCAAGTGGAGATCCCCTCCCCGCCCGCCTAATGCTGGGGTCGACGCACCCTGCTCCCACCCCAAAGCACACTGTTAACAGCGATGCTTTTCTTAAATTGCGCTGCCATTTCCCTACTAATGTGTGTTCGAAACAAATGTTTAAGTAATCTTTAACAGTGCACTGTAATAGGTACATTTATACGTTTATCTAATATGTATAACAATAAACAGAGAATGGAAAAAAAAATTTTTTAGCATAAATTCAGAATCGCAAATAAAGTTAATGCTCTATGCTTATTTTATAATCTACGAAACCTCCTCTGGAGAAAATATGCTAATACAAAATTAAAAACTTCGCGAAGAGCTTTGTGATTTTAATTCGCAAAGTCGTTTTTAATTTAGCGTTTCTGATGTTATGCTAAGTACCATCGTCTTTAGACAACTTTTACCTAAAAAGTCCATGCTCGCATTATACACTTCTTAATATCTATAATACTAGATGGTGAAATTAAGTATTATAGATATTAACGCCATTTTCTTACTTTAGATGCTATGAAACAGAAATGTCTTAATAAATAGCATTAAATAACATATACTCTATTCTTAGATAAGTTCCAACAAAATATAATAATGTTACAATAAAACGAAATAAATATTTGAAATACGTCTACAACTCAAATGGAAAACTGATTTTAAGATTGCGATCATACGATTTCCTTAAAATTTCCGATTTCGTCGTTCGATGACTTCGTATTCTATACACGTCAGATATTCTGTTGCATTCATAACCGAAAACCGAGCTTTGGCCTGTAACTTTCCGCTGTTATGTATGAAAGTATGACGTTATATTATGTTTGGTTCAAAATATGTGCCGGCCTCAACCCTATTCAGAAAACCCAGCTATTTTGCTCAAAAATAACAACGTATGTTATTCTTATTTGTTCTAAATGTTTTCCTCATTGTTAAAACGAATCAAATATGTATTTGTGTTTTGGAAATAATAAAGGCTGCATGATAAAAACATTCCGTTACTGTATTTACAGGATTTTGCGTTCGGGAACTCAAAGCTCGGTTAATTGTGCAGGTTTTTTCCAAGAGATTAAAAGCGTTTGCAAACTCGTATATTTAAGTTTTGCTCAAACAAAGATACTGCAAATACTGCGCTGTTTCTATATAAATGTGTGTTTTAAGCACAAAACGTATAAATATATGTGTATACTAGCTTTTCGCCCGCGGCTTCGCCCGCGTAGTATTCGCTTATATCGCGCGACATGGTAAGGAGTATTTTCTTCGTATTAAAAAGTATGTTTTGTTCTTTCCCACGTTTAGCTCCATCTTCATACCAAGTTTCATCAAAATCGGTTTGACAATAAAGAACTTTCATACAAACTTTCATCCCCTCTTTCAACCCTTTCTACCCTTTTTTCGCGTTAAAAAGTATCCTATGTTCTTTCCCAAGTTCATTTCTATCTTCATACCAAATTTTGCGAAAATCGGTTCAGTGGTTTAGGCGTGAAAGCGTAACAGACAGACAGACAGACAGAGTTACTTTCGCATTTATAATATTAGTAGGGATATTGACATTTTCGCATTTATAGCTTCTTCGCAAAGAGTCTATGTAGTAAAAAGTCTATATAGTTGTATACTTTGTAACAATACATACCGACGACTATCCTAATCTCGTCAGAATTTCTTCAATTTACACAAGCTTTATTCTTACAACCTAACAAAATGAATAATATAAAGACAAAGACGCATTTTCGTCTATAGTCTTAAGAATAATAGCTCATTACAGGATGAAAATCGTAATTAAAATGTAATAATAATTACGCCTGAACTGTACCTTAATAAAAGAAACTTTGGAGACTTTCTAAATCGCTTATGATTTCTTTATGAGCGAACGAATTACTAAATTAGACTTATTAAAGATGAAATTGTAAAAATTAAATTTTAATTACTTTAATAACCACGATGAAAATGTTCTCGATTCCAATTTATATAGAGATTAAACAACCTAGCAATCAAAGACGAAAAAGGATTATGTAAATTAAATTATATGAAAAATAAACAAAACTAATCAAATGTTATGTATATGTCTTATACGTGAAATTTCAAAAACATAAATACCCTTACACTTGTACACATCTAAATGTGTATGACTTATTTATAAATTTAAATAACTAGAATATTTCATATAACGTTTTACATATTATTAGAATTGCAATAGCGAACGAGCCAAACCGTCCTGTCATTAAATATCATATGTTGGCACCAAATTTCATGTAGGAGTTGGAAAATCTGCAAAAATGTCACCATTCCTCCCGCCACCCTGCATACGCTTTATATTTATGCATTGTTCATTGAATTTTTTGTGAGCTGTAAAGATATAGACTCTTTGAACGAAGCCAATGGTACGTAAACAGCGAACGACCTATCACCTAGTCACAGAAGAATTACGACGCACACTGAAAGGGAAACATTGTACAGGCATAATGTTAAGTGCCACGGTATGAGAAAAGGCTCTATAAATTGATATAATATGGTTCAGGATTGTTCGCAATTCAATACATTTGTCCGAACTCGCTGTACTGCCATTTGAAATTATAATTGTATGATAATTTCAAAGAAAATAGGTCTGGTGAATTTATTTTATACATTTCTGTCGTCGTATTTCTTATTCTTACCAATGAAGCTTTGATAAAACTAATTTTAATTTGATGTACTATTAAAATAATAGTTTTCAATACAACAACAACTAACAAAGCAAAGCAATACCTAACAGATTATCTTTATGGTTATTTTAGGAAAATGATATTGATATATAACTTCAAAATTATCTGATCCTCAAATTATAATCAAGAATTTGTTGCCATGACGTTACCTCTTTATAGAAATTTCGTATATTAAAATGTGCCTTAATAAATAGGTAAGACGTGTTAAAGATGTAAATTCGATTAAAATTTAGATGAGCGTCGAGAAAAGCTATAATCACTAACCACGTTTCAACCTCATGTTTGTTATTAATTTTCTACTTCAATTAGTTTGTTAATGTTATGAAAACACTAAAACCATAATACCTTCTAATGCAAGTATTTCTATAATATTATAAATGTTTCAATGGATCTATAAGTAACAAGTTTTCATGATAACTGCTATAAGGTTCAATGAAAATAGCGCAACTTGTTAAAAATGAAGGGTTTGCGTTCAAATATGTTTTATGGTTTTGATTGAAAACCATGAACTACGTTTAGAATAATCCTATAATTTGATGGTAATTTTATATTTTCGTAAACATTGATTGCAGATCACACTTCAATTATAAAATTGTGATAATTTTCAACCGATTTCAAAGAAAGAAGAGTATATCAATTCGAGTGAATTTTTTATATTTTTACTGGGTGAAGTGATTTTTAATAATTTTTGTTTTTGCTGGCTCCTGTGTGGTCCTGTTAATTTTTTGAATTTGGTTTATTTCCGACAGTTATAAGGTTATTCAATTTCTTTTAACATAAATGTTAATTAACTGTTAATAAACAAAAAAGGCCCAATCGTAACGCGTACGAGTTGTAAATTACTTAATATATTGCATTCTTCATTTAAAACCAATTGTAAGTTTACAAACAGTAAGTTTAAAAAATTATAACGAATTCCATAAATTTCAATAACGTGAAGTGAATTTAACCTTTGTAAAATTTACTATAATAGTTTGTTATATTTTAAACGTAGGAATTTAATTAATCAATATATCTCACTAATGACTATTTGTCCAATGTATTACCATTCTAATTAGAAACACAGACACAATTTGGATCTAAACATATGTAGCAGTCAAGGCAATTGGTTTATTGTATAGTCTATAGGTGTAATATACAGCAATATTAAAAGATTACTGTTATTATTATATTACTATCAAGATATAAAATCTTAAAAGAATATTAATAACATGAATCCAAATTTATATTATAATATACACTAGTCCCATAGTTAATATAAATATAGTGATTATTAAATCATGATGATGATGATGATGTTGGTGAAGATGATGAATTTTCAAAAAAAAGAAAACCTTTATCACATGATAAACTCTATACGAGACACATATAATGCGTTTCAGGTCTAAAGGAAATCTGAACTTGTTAACAAAATTAATCAACTTCATATAAAATTACTATAATGTTGTATAAATTGATTTTGTTTTTAGCGAATAAATAATTGCCACATTGAAAAAGCTTTAGCTTATAGTTTTAATACGACTGTAATAATAAATATATTCTGAAAACAAACGATCATTTTATAATAAGCTTTAACAAAAGAATGTCTAGAAAATACCTACCAAAAATATGTAATTATATATGACTACTTGAAATAAATCAATTCAATTATTCAGTAAAAAATTAAAAAAAAAACAAACAAGAAAAAGACGCGTATAATCACAACGGTTCGGATTTCATATTGTGAAGATATCGATGGAAGAAGAAAAATATTTATTCTACTCCTTTTAAGATACGTTTAATTATTCCCAAATATTAATGCGTCTTGTCTTTTGTATAACCTCATTTGTGTTTTGTCATTTCTCTCTGCGGAAATGTTAAAGAAAAGTACAAAAAAAAGCTAGCTGTAACCCGCAGCGTTACTCGCATGGTAACCAGATAGAAGTAATGTATATGCTAATACAGACTTAATAGTTACAATATGCTGTTTTTGAGTAACAAACATCCATGCTTAACTTTCGCGTTTATAATATAAGTAGAATTAACAAAGAACAGCAATAGCTACTACGGACCTGCGCTTACTCGGGATTGGCCTCTTTACAATTTCATTACAAATATATCCCTATTATATATGTATTCTATATAAAATTAAGACAAGTTTCATACAACAAAGTCATAACAAAACGTCGATATGATCAATCATTACTCGATTTAAAACTTTGGCATCTTCGACACCGCGATACTTAGTACTTCGGGAGCATTACTCGAGAGATGATGAGTTGAGACGAATAGCCGTCTTAAAGAAACTTTCATAGTTACGTTTTACTGGCAACATTTAGACTAATATAAGTTCTTTCTAAGTAGTTATCCACGTTCGCTCTTAGCTTGATGTCAAGTTACAAAGTAGTGTTGCGCCCGGAGCGGGCTCATCAAAGGAAGTCGTTATTCTGTTATATGAACCATCGAAACAGTCACTGTCTCATATAAAATTTAATGGGTTCCGCAGTTGTTTAAAAGAATACACATTCCACGACACGTCGATTTAATAATATGAATGACTGTTATACCGCTTAGCATTTAAGGTTATCTATAATAATAATAAAAGATAGGTAAAGGCTGTAGAGTTTGTTTGTTTGTTTGGACGTGCTATTCTCAGGAACTGCTGGTCCGAAATGAAAAATTATTTCAGTGTTAGATAGCTCATATATTGAGAAAGGCTATATATGAACCACGGGAGAAGCCGGGGCGGACCGCTAGTCTATAATAATAGTATAACGCTGTAGAGTTTGCTTGTTTGTTTGAACGTATTAAACTATTGGTCTAATTCGAAAATTTATTCAGAATTAGATAGTCCATTTAAGGGGGAAATATAACAGACATCATGTACGACGTGGGTCAAACCGCGACCACACCTAGTTGTACAAAATATCATTTCAAATTCGTGTGACAAATGTAAACGGACATTATAATCTATGCATGAATCATGTTATAATCTATGATTACAAATAATCATTCAAGACTAATCGATTATATTTGATTTCGAAGATACCAACACAGACTGCGACCACGCAACTTTATGTAATGTGTTGCCAGATTAAAAGATTCAATATTGCTAACAAAGAAAAGGAAAAATGTAAAACATTTTCATGATAACATATCAACTGTTTGTATATACAGCACTGTTTTTTAACATAAACATCAATTAAACACGACACAAATATATAAGTATAAGGGCATATAAGGCAGAGTACAAAACTACACTAGATTTAAAGACAAAAGTAGCACGCGCATTGTTCCACTTAGCTTTGACTTAGGACGAGATCTCGACTCCTAATGAGCTTGTTTGGAACATAGCGCACGACACCGATTCGAGATAAAAATGTGACGCATCTTTTCGTTTATAATGGTGGCTCCTTGTAACGCATAACTCGCTGACTATATTTCATTCAAATAAACGAATACTCCATTTCGATTCTGTAAAGACGTGTTAACGATGCGTCACATAAAGAAAAACGGAAAATATCGTTTCTCTTGCTAAATGCAAATATTAACAGGACTTCATTTTATGTATGATGTGTTTTTCAACACATTTTCAGTTAGCAAAAATAGTCTAGACTAAAACTGATGTCCATAAAACTTTTTCATGAACATTAAATTCAGTAACACGCCATTTTATTTAAAACACGTCCTTGTGGCCGTTTGATTTATTACTGCAGATTACCACGACAATTCAAAAGGTACCTACAATTATTTCGTTTTTAAATAAATATGAAATAAACTATTATGATGCTAAAGATATTTCGATACGAATAAGATAACGTTTCAGAAAATCAAATATAAGACAAGAACAATAAAAGTGGCATAACTTACACCCTATTTCACCGAAATCGCGATTTATGACTCCGTAATTAAATTAATTCACTTCATTCTTAATATTTTATCAAACGAACAACCAGTAAAAGACACGATAGAAAGCAGAGCAATAAAATTAGGCTTTATCCCGAGTGTTGGACGAAGTGAAAGCTACAAGAGTGGGAGAATAGCTCGACCTACTTTCTAGGTTCTCAACCCTACCGAGGCGATAAA
>NC_052116.1:3548688-3583435 GCF_012273895.1 Zerene cesonia | reverse complement strand
GGACGAAGTGAAAGCTACAAGAGTGGGAGAATAGCTCGACCTACTTTCTAGGTTCTCAACCCTACCGAGGCGATAAAAAATTCTTGCACAGTAACTATTGCCGCGTTTATACCACTGAAAGCCGACAGCGGGAGAATTCGCACTTCAATGTAAGAAACGCGAAGAAATCGGGTTCGGTAAGCTGCAGGGGGAGGGGGGGTTATCGATCGGAAAGATGCCGATATTCTCTTTGGTAGAGGAATCACAATTAGTGGCGGCGTAACGCGGTTACCGGGAGGTGATTGATGCTCCAGGCGATGCTTGCTGAGGGATTTATTAAAAACGTCTTAGATAATTTTAATAAGTCTTAACGAAAGCCCCAGTAGACGTTTCGAGCTCAAATTAATGGAATGGAAATCGTGTCGACACTTGAAATGGCTAAGTATTCTAAGACATGACACGAATGGCATTTGTTAAGTGATGTTAAACAAGCAAATTGGGAAGATGTAAGTCACAATGAGGTTTGTTAAAAATAACTAATTAATCCAACAAGATTGACGAATAGTATGACTTTATTTAAATATATTATACATTATTATGAATAAATAAATAAAACTAAATGAATGGATGATTTCTTTTGTGCTAGTAAACTAGTAGAACTTGTCATCACATAATTGATTTTATTTTTTTTTTCCTTTTCATTTCACCTGAATTCTTACTCGTATTTAACCTTTACAAGTTACCAGCCACCCTAAAACTTTACAGGCTCAATTTGAATTCCTTATATTACCAACAGGATACTCGTATTGCCGAAAAATAATCGACTCGTAAACCAAAAAGTATCTGACTTTAAGGGTTAAAGTTCACACAGTGAAGTTTAATTAAAACAATCCGCTAAGTTATTTTTAATTTGATGAAAGTAGAGACAAAGGCGAGATCTCTAAAACATCCAGTAAAGTTCAAAGTGACGGTGGGGGAAGTTTCGCGAACGTGTTGGCCCACGGCGTTGTTACAATACAGCGGGAATCGAGATCATTAAATTTAAACCAATATCCATATAAATCGAGTCGCCCATGTAACTTTGCTTTTATTGATGATATTTTAAGATTTCATTAGTAGTTTGATATCTAGGTTAATATGTAAAAAAACAATCAAATGAGAATCGGTGTGTCGTATCCGAAGTGTTTGGTTTTAATAATATTTAGGGGGGATGTAATATATCTAACGGCAAAATCACGTTTGCCATACATGGCATATATATGATCTGCGGAGTCTTACTAAGAGGATTCCGTTGGTACCCTTTGTGTATGGAACTCTGAAAATGATACAACTTCATCATTTTTCGACGCTGTCCTTGTGACTGTGTTATTTACTGCCTTTTTTGAGCGTAGAAATCTTAGATAGACACACAAGGCCCCCGGGGGAAAGGAGCCGTGGGTTATGTCGGATTCCTACCGACTAAAAGCTGTGTGCCATCGAGCCGCTTTAGTGAAGAGGCCACGGGAGCTGGTAAGTATACATCCACGAGCGATTTACCTTATTTACTGCCAAGAACATTCTATATATGATTAAGATAGCTCATATAAGTGAAGATTAATATACCCAAAATTTAAGCAGCGTCATATCTATTAAAGTTGTTTGAAGTATTCCCGAAACGGCTCCAATAGAAAATACGCGAACCGCTTATCCTTATATATCCATATCCATAAATTCTTTGCAATATCTTTTTACTACAACATAAAGTCTAAACGTCAAGAATTTTATGTTACGTTTGAACACTGCGACCTAGTTCTCGCATTAACGATATTAAAAATTCAAAGAGCATTTTAAAGAAACGCTAAATGCTACAAGGTAGTTGACATCGACGGTGCCAAGTTTCATTAAAATCATATTAACCGCTGCCTCGCCGCCGGATACGACACACGGACCGACGTACCGCCAAGCGGAGACACGTTTAATATTGAATTTTCAGAAGTTGTGTGTTTTGTATACCTTGTCTTCGCCATGTATTCGTTCTTTGAATACGATATTTATTTTCTTCCTTTGAAAAAACACACGTGTTTAAATATTTTCAATTTTTCATTTAAATATTAGATAATATCTTTAAATAAACAACACGTTGAGACAAATGCAAATAATGGAAACAAAAGTATCAACCGTTAATGTTGTTCAATACTAAACTTTGAAAAGCAAGATTGAAGAACGTTTAAAAAGGGTTACACACATAGCAAAATATATATTTTACATGCCACCATTTTATAGTATATTTAACAATATAAACTACGACGCACAGAGTATAAAAGAGAATTATATTGTGAAATCGTTTCTAAATCTTAAATAGCGACCGGACATTTCAATTCTCTTACTTTTATCAGATAAAATTTTGCCCAAACGGATACGTTATCTTACATGTCGGCTAGGGCGATTCGCTGCCAACTCGCTCTGGGCGCCGGCCAAGACAGAGCGCCTTCGCTAAACGCGCCCTATCGTGATCTCAAAAGTGATAACCTTTATCCGACACCCTTGAATGATTTTAAATTAGTCTCCTTTTACAGCTTTTTCACCTACAAACTTCCATCGTTCCAAAGTTTCAACGCGATCATGGTCGAGAGTTTTAACTTCCATCGAAAGCGTCGTCTTGAATAAATTCCAGCCCGCGTGATTAATACCGAACTTTGGAAATTTCCATTCTTATCTGTGTCTTTATTCGACTAAATACTGCAGATATAAAACGGTGCTCATCGATCTGCGTGGTTGTTATTTAGATCGGAAAACAAGTGACCTGTAAAACGGTTACAAAGGTAGCAATCGGCACGATAACTAACCTTTTAATAGTATGAAGACACGACCTATAAATTGTAAATATCTACGAGAGACTTAATCGAGTTAAGCTTTATTTAAATCAAACTAACGGCGCTCAACTAATCAGAAAGCAGTCAAAAAACGAAGATGTGAAATATCACATCTTCGTTTACAAAATATTGTTATTTAAAAATAAATGAGCATTTTACGCTTTATGTTTTGAATACTTAGTTTTATATATTTTGTTGTTATAGTTTAGGAAAAGTAATAAGTTACTTTGAAAGGTCGACAAACAGAAAACTTTTCTGTACGCGTCGCCATTTCGAAACAACCAGAAAAGAAGAACATTCCTTCAATTAGTACAAACTTAATTCAGAGACTTGGACCTACCTACATTAAGAAAGATTTCATTTTATTGATCAAAATTTTTAGCTAGAGAATTTTAAATAGAACCTTAATTTTCTATTAAACCACATTTCAACTTACCTTTAATTTATTATAGCAATGGGATAACAAAATGACTAATATCGGTGTTAAACCATTGTTTTAACGGACAAAGAATGGAATTTTATTGTCTGTATATTTCTTAATGTTTGTATTATATTATAATCGCAACTTTTGTGTGTATAACTAGATACATTCGTACATGTGATTGTTTTAAGTATGTTGTATGTATGTGTATTGTATGTATGTGTAGCTATTGAATATTAATATTTCAAAATTTATAGTCGCAACTCTTGGCCCGCTGTATTTATGTTGTTCTCTCTGTATTTATTAGCTTCTCCTTGATTCACCAGGTTGTCTAGAAGAGATCGTTGTCTTAGCGATAAGACCGGCTGTTTGATTTCTTTTTCACTTTCTTCTTATCTTATATGTATGTATTTATGGTTAAATTGGAATTACATTACCAAAATATCACTAACAAATACGTTATTGACAGATCGCAATTCGTCAAAAAATTATACTGTGACTATGCGCAACATCTAGGTCACCTACACTCGACCTGTGTCGTTCAAGAGGTCCGTACAACGCTTCGGTTCTTAGTTAAAACTGGAAATACCCAAAAGATTATAGATTCAGTTAATGCTCACTTCATCATGCAAAATTACCTTTATTACCAACTAGCGGTCCGCCCCGACTTCGCCTAAATTACATACTCCGGCTTCGTGGTACATATTATATAGCCTATAGCCTTCCTCAATAAATGGGCTATCAAACACTGAAAGTTTTTTTCAAATCGGACCAGAAGTTCTTGAGATTAGTGCGTTCAAACAAAGAAACAAACAAAGTCTTCAGCTTTATAATGTTAGTATAGATGTAGATTACATCACTTCTATTAAAGGTGTAATTCCTTATTTTATTTTTTGCTTATTCAAGTTAACTCCTAAATAATAGCCATTGAAGGATTCGATAAGTTTATGAATAAAATCCACTTAACCACATAGAACCGAACGCTGACATATGACCATTGACCACAGAGCGAATGTGAGAGTTGAGCTCGCTTCGGTACAAATTGGCCAGCTCGCAGAGAGCACGTTACCACCATATAAGCGTATAATCTGTGGTTACCACACCCACACGGCATGAAAAAGTACCATGTGATTGTTAGTGTGTTTCTTTGGCTGTGTGAGGCCAATATACTTTTCCTTACCCTTCTCAGTCCTTTCTTTCTTTCCTCTGATCCATCCTTTCTTTACTGATTTCCATTTAAAGACGGCAATCCATTTGTTAAGGCGTAAATTCGGTAAATGACCTCTACAAAATGTGGTAGTGCTACCATTAGGCGACCGACCAGATTGCCCACGATGACATAAAAAGGACAGCTATCATCTGCGACCCAACAACGGGAATTTATATGGGCTGAGATAATGACGATAACTTTTTGACAAAATCAACTAATGAATAAAAAGTGACTCCAAGAAAGCTTGAAACATATCTAAATAGTGACTGCAAAAAAAACTGTCAATACTGTTCACTTTTGTTGGTTTTCATTTATAGGACTAAAGGTCAATTTTTTTTATTATCTTGACCAAAATCAATAAACAAAAATTAATGCTCATTAAGATATATTTTTTCGCAGCTTCTCCTTTATTTTTGAATATTTGCTTGTATAAAAATATCAGTACAAATGAGTGTTATTATTCTTTGTGGCATATTCTTATTCAAAATCTTCATTTAAATAATGCTTAGTCCTGAGATACTGTAAGACAATCTTAACATGTTGGCTTAAAGTGTCATTAAAGAGAGTTTTTTTTAAATAAATTAATTATTGAAGCATCAATTGTTTATTTCGGCATCATTATAATAGAAACAAAATATTTAATGTTAATGTTATCTACGAAATAGAGGTAAGTTTTCAATGAAAATAACAGGATACTTCCAAAAATAATTTCAAATTCTTGCCAATGATATGTATAAATAAATCCTCAAAACTTGAAATACATTGCTTTGTTAATGTTCCACACAAAATTCACTTATCTCATTAAAATATTTTCATGCAAAGTCAAAGGCATTAAAACCACAAACAAACCGTAATAAAGAAGTTTAATGCTAAAATTAAGCACTCGAAAAGCTCAGACGCTATCCCATGTTATTGCAAGAAACTTTCGAGTTGATGCTGTTTTACTTAATACAATGGCTGTAGTTTTCCAAACGGAGGTTCTTATAATACACAGTTCTTACGTCTCAAAGTTGCGCAATTCATTTCAATATTCAACACTACAACGGCTGAATATAATGCATAAACTTGGCTATAGTAACGAATTCTTTACGTTTACACGCCGCTTAAGGATGGTTAAGAATTTGTTAAGAACAACAAGGGAAGTCTTTTTAAACCGCGATCCGAGCGAAATGAGAAAATCCGCATAAGTCATTAACTCTTCGTTTATAAAATCGTTAACGTTTCGCAACCAACGAGATTGCTAAATACATTTTTCACGTTTCATTCGGCCGGTTGTTCGTGTCGTTTTTCGCGAGAATATAAATCAAATGTGCAATATTTTTTTGATATCTTCGATATCAATCTTTGAACAGATGTATGTGAATTATATATTTATAGTTTTGCTACATTGCTCAATTCGATATGTAAATTTTATGCATTTGATTCAGAGAGGGTTATGTTTTATTATAGTACCTACATTCAAAGGAATAATTCACCGGTTGTTTTATATTCGAATAAATTTCATAATATCACATATTTTACGTGACTTTTATGTATCTAAGCTATATAAACCGTTACATACTTGTATTTACGTTCATATAAGAACCTACTTTATAAGTTATCGAGAATTTTCAATCGACATTTCATAATCTTACATATTTAAAAAAGACCAACTTAGTTCAGCTCTGTTTTATCTACATCGATTATCTTATCTTATATTTCAAATAAATCATGTTAAAGATACATTTTTCACATGATATATCAAATGGTTTTGTATCAACAATTATTGTTATCGATAAATTTAAATTGAAATACAAAGTCAAACAAAGCATGTCTGGAATACATCGTAAAAGTTTCATTGTTATCTTGTGCTGTACTGTATAGATGCTAAAAGAGTCTTCAGATACTTCAACCCGACGTTGGAGCGTAATGACGAACCTATTTCTTTGTTAAAATAATAGTTATAACCACACTTCTACAGAAATACATATTTATATCGGGTCTTGTAAACAATTTTTCCAATTACTTACTATTTTGAACGAGTCAAGCAACAAAATATACAACTATGAGACATGTACATTCATTCCACCTAAATCCTTGATCTTTCGAAGGCCGTCATGTGTGTGAAAGACAAGTTTATCAAGTATTCATTTACACTAAAATGTGGCATTTCTCATTATTGTAAAGCACTTTCATTTTACCGACATATTATGAACAAACTAATAACCTAACGCAATATCAATATAACGAATACTTTAGTTTCAGAAGTATTTACATAAAAGCTTACATTCATTGATAATAGAGACACGTATAATGATATTTAATCCATAAACGTAATGAGTGAAGTGAGTGATTTTCTGAAAATACACTTTATTCAATATATCCTACTAATGTTTTAAATGTGAAAGTTTGTAAGTATGGATGTATGTGTATGTGTATGTATGTTTGTTACTCTATCACGCAAAAACTACTGAACCGATTACAATGAAATTTGGTACGTAGATAGTTGGACAACTGGAATATATAGGCGCTTTTTCTCCCGATAACCCTACGGGATACATACTTACGCGGGTGAAACTGCGGGGCGCAGCTAGTGTAAAAAAAATATATTAACGTGTGAAAAAAAACCTTGTACACTTTTTTCGCGAAGAGTTTAATTTTGTCTGTCTGTTTGTAACATGGACACGTATCACGTACGAAAAATATTAAATAATACCTATATGTCAGAGATATGCCACAAAATAAAAATATATATATAAGTAGAATAGTATAGTCGCATCCAACGAACCAACAGCCAGACAGCTATATACTATATACCAATACATAGACATACGTATTCGTCAAAATTATTGAATTCAGAAATGAAATAAACACATTAAAAGTGACAGGGAGCTGCTTATAATCGATTATGTTTTTATTTCCTTTCATTGTAACATGATTATCATCGTCTCTTCATATTTATTATATTAAAATATAACATTAGAATATTTTACAAATAGTCTCCATCTTGCTAAACTTATTGTTTGTTTTTCATTGGGCAATACCATCTATAAATAAATTGAATATGCTGCCGAAATCAAGACAAACTATCGCCTCTTTGTCCATACACTGGTAGGTATAATTCGCACATCATCCGGTTAAATGGTAATTAATTTCATTAGCATGTATTATTATGAATTTACCAGTATCTTTACTATTATATATTTACGTAAAAGTTAAGTTCAGTCTTTAATACAATATACACACGATACATTTCAATCGCGCACCAAAATAAAATGTAACATTAATTTAATATTATGATACCGCACAAACCACGATTAAGCATTCGCGAACGCGAACTTCAAGAGACTTTAGTTCGGAACCATAACACAATACCAAGAGACTAATCCAGCATCTCAATTAATTACGAAGAATGAAGATGACCTGCAACCGATTGAAGTTGTACTAGTTTAATTGGAGTTTATTGTTAGAGCCATTTGGATAACCAAAAGATGCAATTAGTTAAGATTCAGCGTTTAATTCAAGTAAACACAGATAATGTTTAGATTACAATGCTAAATTATTGTAACTAACGTTTCACAACATTTGGGTTAACGTTAGTTTGAAATTTTTTAAACAATTAATTATCTGTCTTTGAGTCACACTAAAGTTGTTAACATAGTTAGAATACAATCTCGCGGGAATCTATTCCACGATATCTCCTATATTTCTGTGGTTTATATATAAACTGAACCTTATCTGACACACCATAATATCGAATGCTCATATGGGAATTTGGGCATTCATTCAATTGTTAATTGTTTAATGCTGAGTGCTGAGAAGTCTATATACCATGTACGCCATAGACCATTCGATAATTTCTATAGTAATCTCTTCACGAAACCCTTATAATATGTACTGAGTGTTCCGTGTCAAGTGTTCTGTGTTCCTTGATATTCCGTATATCGTGTTCCATTTTTTTGTGTTTTTCGCTATTCACACAAAATCAAATCTTGGGAGTAAAGGGAAAAAAATCATTTACGTCAGTGAAACCGTGGGTCCTTAAAAAGATGTATTGCATAATATTAAATTTTAATACAAACTTAATATTTTTCAATACTTCGACAAATATTATATACTTACTCGAATGAAAATTATAAAATATCATAACGAAGTCCATTGAAAATTCGTTCAAAGCTACAATTTTTCAACAACTTTAAAATCCCAAGCTTAAAGTTGACTTAATGAGATTCTTGTTTTCAGACATCCACAAAAAAATTTAAAATATCTGCTGCATAAAAGGTCAACGTCCGCTGTAAATAAAACTGGCTTAACGAAATCGGGCTCACATTTCTATCTAAGTAAATTACTTAAAATCTCATCATATACTAGACTTAATAAAATATTTAAAATTAAAACCCCTGAGGTTTATCTGTAGATAGATACGCTTCAGACAAAGAAAATATTTATATTCCATAAAAACACAGCTTGGTGAAAAAAATACATCTACCAGCTCCACAACGATGAAACTTGCTTCATCTAAACTTTAACATCCTGAACATATCACTGCAAAATTCTAATCTCGAAAAAGTGTATGCAATAAAAAACAAACTTAATTTTGCAGCTCGATCTGTTCGACTATAAACGCGTTTCCAAACACAACGCTAATTCCAAATTCGAAAACGAAAAGTTGGTATTAGATTAGTTCATCTTTACTTCCTATCCTATCCTTCTTATATAATATTATAAATGCGAAAGTTTGTAAGGATGTGTGTGTGCTTGTTACTCTTTCACACAAAAACTACTGAACCGATTGCAATGAAATTTGGTAAGCTGGACAACTGGAATGACGTCATATAGGCTACTTTTTATCCCGATATTCCTACGGGATACGGACTTACGCGGGTGAAACCGCGGGGCGCAGGTAGAATGTCATAAATACGAAAGGGTGTTAGTTTATTTGCCTTCTTTCATGTCACAGACTGATAAGCTACTTTGTATCGTGGTGAAACATATCAGTCTCATGGGAATTTCATTAACCGACGCGGGTGAAGCCGCAGGCGGAGAGCTAAGGTAATAAAATCTTTTCTTTATATTTTGATGAGTAATTTCACACTTCACAGTAAATATTGAAAATGAGAAGACCACTGAAATACTTCACTCACGCCTTAAGACAAACCAACAAAAAATGCATTCACGTACTAACTATAATAGAATGATAATTTGAAACTTGTTCTATGTTACAACACTATATTATAACTATGTTTATATAGATATGTATGTGAACATGCCAGAAATAATGAGTAGACTAAATAATATAATACATAATTGATGTTCAATTTTAGTGTCTGGCGCTCGGTGCTTAAGAGAAGTTCTTACAAATGGCGACTCTAAGCGAATGTAATTCATTTATCTTCTTTATTTGCTTGCTTTCGTCCACATTACGATTTCACTAACACCATCTATAAATCACGCACCTTACTTCCTTACAGAAGCTTTCGCCATTAAGCCGTATTCTTACTTTATGTGCCTTCCATACAAAATTACTAATGTACGTTCCAACTTAGGTTTGCGCGGATTAGATTTCTCTTCTTTTGTTATAGTTTCTGATAGTTTTCTGGAGAAAAAAAACTTTAGTTTGTTTTAAAATAAACTGTTTTTATAAGCAAATTATATAAAAATAATCAATTTAAAAATCAAATGTCGACGCAACTTTTTTTTTACGCTTCAGCTAGAGCCACTTTTTGTAGGTCGGTCACATTTATAATTGTACCTGTGAAAACCTTATTTTCCTATATTTTCTGTATTTATTTTTTTATTAATAACTTTTACACGATAGAACTTATCTCAAATATACATTGGTGATAAGTCTTTAAGCATTATTTCTCAGATATTTACTTTAAAATATGTATTAACAGTATAATCTTATGGATTTAATAACATGACGAACTCGCGAACATTAGTTCCGAGTAATAAATGCAATATCATGCAAGAACAATTCAAAAAAACAAATTCCAAATTCGTGACAATGATAAATGTAAAATCAACTGTTACGGCAAATATAATCAACAAACCAAACGGTTTGGTCAGCAAACGATTCGTTTGCTTTATTTAGAATATACGTTGTTTATTGTATGATCGGTAATTATGAATCAATTTTTCATGTGTGAAACTGAACAAATACACGGGAACATTGCTGTAACTCAATCTGTATTGATTTGAGCTCCAAACAAAGTTATGATTAATGACCCGCCTATAATCAATATATTATATAACACGAATTACAATATGCTTGATACATTTCATCATACTCAGCAATTAATAATGTGTGTCATTACTGATTTTCAATTGTTTGGAAAACAATCAGTCCAAGCGATTATTAGATAATTAATCTATAGAGATATACCAGCGGGGTCTTATCCCACTGCTAAATTTTGCAGGTATGTGCTTTTTAGATGATATTAGTTTTATATAAATGTTGTGTGAGTATGCAATATATGTATGGATTTGAGATAGATTGTCTGTATAAAATTGACCACAAATATACTTGTAATTAATTTGTGTATCATTAATTTGCTTATATTAATTGCATATATGTTTTTAATGAATTCGTTAGTTTAAAGGGATATGCTAATAATAATAAAAAAAATGTTATGACTGTAAATAATTAATAAAAGCAGTAGACTGTTAAGTCTTTACATCTGTTAATTGGCAACCCTAACATTATGTGTAGCTATGATGTAACCTATATTCGCAATTCCATTGCATTCCTATTCACTCAACATGCATTTAAAAGCAAGTTAATCAAAAAAGATAAAAGAATAAGAAATATTGTGGATTTTAGTATATGATTGTAGATTTCATATTTTTGTCCAAAATCAAGCCATTACATGTGATTAAAGCCACACTCCTCATATATATTTATAATTTTGCTTGTTAAATAATGTTTTAGTGTATACTTTGTAAGTCGCCCTTAAGAAATAAATAAATAAATAAAAAAGCAGATAAATCGACCAGTGGAATTTTGTGTATAGTAAATAGTATTTACAAAAAAAAACTGAAGATAAATGAATATTTTAAATTTGAATATCATAGTAAAACGTTAAAGTCGTCTAGGAGATATCTGCAAAATAAAATGTTAATAAATTTATTAATCCTGTGACCTATAACAAATCCTAAATTTAACAAGAACACATCTAAAACGAGATATTGTACGATTGTTATTAGTCTCAGATCTTTGGGCTATCGAATATCCTAGCAAGCAAAAAAATGCTTTGCTCTTTGTTACCATATTTTATCTTACTTTTTTTGCCTAAAGCGTTATAAGTTTCTAATAAAAAATTTTATTTGCGAGATATGCTAGACACGGTTAAGAATATAAAATAACTTGAACATAAAAAATATAGACATTTAACAATTCAATTCATAACATTTAACTAATTACATCGTCAGGCCGAGCCCGACCGTTTCTTTCATCAACATTTTTCTTCCGTAGTTTCAAAAAGCGTCAAACAAATTGCATACAAATTCTTCAAAGATAAGGAATTTTACTTAATATTATAAAATGTGCCTTTATAAATTGCTCTCACGACAAAATGTAATGTTTTTTTTACACAAACGTGACGTTTTGAAGTCTAATTTTAAATATGATTGCTTACTTTTTGGAATCCTTTCTCATCTTTTTAGTGTTCCAATTAGGTTATGTCACTAGAAAATTCCACGTCACCACACAAAACACTAACCTAATACAACTTCAAACAACGGTCTTCCACAACATCACAAAAGCGCTATATAACATAAATTCAATCGTCAACTGGTATTGCAATTGACTTTCGTCGTTATCACTATGCTAGATAACAGATAAGAAACGGTTGTAGGGCAGATTAACTTCTTTGAACTTGTGTATTTGATATGACGTATCGTTTGACCTAGATGTTGGATAATATTTAGAAAAATACGAGACTATTAATACGAATACTAGTGACATAACTGTAGTAATTTCATGGTGATAATGGTTATTAGAGGCGAGTGATTCGTTAAGCTTATTTATAGAAAAAATTACGATACAACTCGCTGAATAACTCACTGAAATTGTATTAATATTATAAAAATATAGCTCTCTTCTTTAGTTTAAAATATTAACAAGATTGCGAAGAATAGTTAGGCTATTCTTTTCAGTCTATTTATAACATCGAAACGTAAATTTGGTCAAAATCGAAAATTTTATACATTCTTTCCAATTAACATCATTTGTTTTAATTTGTTTTTTTTTTTTTTTTGCAATCTCTAGAACTATGCCACTATGCCCATCTTAATAGAAAGCATTTGGGTTTTAACGACAACAAATCATGGGAATTATATCTATTTATATTCACTTAACAGTTATTTGTATTTATTACACCAATACAAACTTTTTTACATTGACAATGATGAGGTTAGTATGACTGAATTGTTTTATATTTGCTGATCGTGTCACCAATAATGAAAAGCAACTATAAACAGTAACACATTCATGTATTGTTACTATTGGTCCGCCCCGGTTTTACCCGTGGTACGCTTTAACGCTCCTTAAGAACATTACATTAAAAAGTAAAGAAAACCTTAATAAAATAAGCCGAATTGGTCGAGCCATTCTGAGTTTACACATAGCATCACATTTTATATATTCAGATTACAAAAAATCGAAATGCTTCAAGGAAATCATCCAATGTTAGATCTAGACTTTCTGTCGTTATTAATCCGCATTTTTTAAATAATAATTAAAAAATTATGATATAAGGAAATATTCAAAACATGTAACATAAAGAAAGAGTATTTGAAAGAAAGCTACAGACCGGTCTAGATTAAATGTTTGTAATTAGACTGCTTAGAGTTTTTGTAAATTAGGAAAATTAGTTAATAGGTTTATTGTAAGCTGGCTTTGAATTGATGGTTCTTTCTCTTTACTTTATATGAAAAGCACGCCAATTGTGGTACCACAAATTAATTAATATGAAACTAAAATATAAGATAAAATTACATTTTAAACAAAATGTTAAACCCAATTGTCATTATGAAACAAATAGATTAACAGAGGAAACAAATTCTTTAATTACAAATAGAGTTATTAATATTATAAGCACTGTATTTGTTTGAATCATTAATTGTTGTGCGACTTTGTCCAAACTTCGGGAGTTTTATGTACTTTGCTTATAACTTTCTGCCTTTGAAATACGCACTCAACAGTAAAAGACTGATTATTTATATAAAATTTAAGCGAATTTTCGGACAGAAAACGAATATAAATTAATAGGTATATACGTATAATAAATGCTCACAGCTCTGAACGCGATATGAGATTTGTCTTTCTTCCTAAATTGAAATACTCATGAACAATTTTAATAATAATAATCATTATATCTCACTCTTATTATATTTACGTTGTATACGATAATAGCCTATAAAATTTAGGGACCTACTGGCCTGGCAGCAAGTATCATAAAGAGGATTAACAAAACGCCGCAAGCCTCGTTAGTAACAGCCAACTCATCAATCAAACGTTATCAATTCGAGCCACAAAATATTGGCCAATTAGAACAATTCGCCTTCTGCCATCACTGTATGTCGCTCGGACCCTTTCAACCCTTACATTTAATTTATTTTTATTGCAGTCGGACTGCGTACTTACTTAAATGTAACGATTTTCTTTGATTCACCAGATTTTACTGTTCTTGAACTGTTTATTTTTTATATTTTTTTTTCACATATCATTCTTTCTTTGTAGTTTTTTATATATTTTTTTTGTTTATAAGCTAATAAATTACTTAACAATATTGTAATATTTTTATGTATAACTTATAAGTACGAATCTACCAAGTTTGAAGTATGAGATTTTGTAGAATTTGTAGAATTTCAGTAAGAAATTAACAAATATGTTATAAGGAGTTGTCATTATAAGTTTTTCAATAAAATACAATGCATTGTACACTTACCAGTCATGTGCTTGTTGGTTTCTCCTGCGAGCCTGAACGCAGCAGGGAGGTTCTTGAGGTTCGCAAAGTTGTAGGGCAGGTGGAGGTGGCGGCGGAGGCGTGCAGGCCAGACGTCTTGCGGCGGCAGCGCCCACGTAGTCCACATAGCGAGTCGGTGGCGGCGATCCACCGATGTCTTCTCGACAAGCCGGCCCGCAGCACTTGCGAGCCGTTGGCGGTGGCCGACACGCCAAGCCACAGTACACAGGCGGCGGTGGCCGCACCGGCGCCGGCGGCCGCGGCACGTATCTTTCCACGGGCACGTGCGCCGCTGGGGGCACATAACGGGGCCTCCGAGCCCTCTCCGCTTCCACACTCCGGCGCACCCGCCGCGGCGACGCCGAGAACCGGTCCGGCAGCGGCGCGGGCGGCGGCGGGCTCAGGCGTTCCGGCGGCGCCACGCTGAACGCGCCCACCGTTGGGAAACGTTCGCACGGGGAACGCGCGTACTCTTCGCCCATGGCGCGCGGTCAACCGGGCCCGCCGCCGCCCGCGCGCCCTACGCCCGTACGCACGCTGACTTACATGCCTTTTGCACTCTTCAGCACTGTCACAAGACCGATACTGTGTTTCCGCACGAATTAGACAGCGCGATACTGAAATCCGCATTCACTTCGCGAGCGCCATCGCGCTCCGTCGAATCGATAGCGCGACGCGCTGCGATCTCAGAGGGCGCACATCCTTCGATCTAGTCTGCATCGCATCTCTCCCTGCCCTTGTAATATACGAAGAAAACGGATTATATTCTTGTTGGGCGAGGCGAAAGTGCGTCCTCGAGCAAGATGGCCGCTTTCATCATGTCTGACTCGCGCCTGCGCGAGTTTCACTTTGCGATGTTTGTTTTCACCAAAACTAAGAATTGCAATGATGGTTAAACACAATGTGATTAAGATATGGGGTTTAAATTACACTGATTATGATAGAGAACAAAAGCGCGTGGTATCGTCTATGGTATCGCGGTACGGAGCTAAGTGTCACCGAGAGGACGTGGTGACGTGCGTCGCGGAACCTTCCGAGGTTGAGGACAGCGAGAAAAATAGCAGTGCGCGTGCGGGCGGCCCGCGGCGACGTCAGGGCGGTGCGCGTATCGACGTCGCAGCCGTCGCGCTGCGGTGCGCGGCCCCGTCCGCGACTACATTCAGGAGGCCCCTTTTCAAAACATTTATTGCCCATTGGATCCAGCAAACGGTTCACCTCATGTTGTTGTAATTGTTAGGTAACACGTTAGGATATCATGATGCCTAAATAACATATCTTGTTTATACTACACCTCAAATTTAATTTCTTCGTTCTGGTCAATGACATTACTTTACTCTACGAAAAGTGGAATAACGATATACAGATACATCCATACTTTTAATAAACTCCCATAATGAGCTATTTTTATTCGACTTCAAAAATAAGAAAAGGTTCCCTAATTGACTGTATTTTTGCGTTCGTTACCTCAAATCTTTTTATTAAAATCGAATAACTTGATTTAAAATATTATACTACGTATAACTATATTTTGTTTACCGCACCATAATATCTACATTGTTTTAAGAAATAATTAATTTTAACATCATTCAACTTGATCTAAATCATTAACTGTTTTCATCACTTTAAAGATAATACAGCAGCGGCATTAATGCCAATCAAATGTGAGAGGAAAGCAGGCTCACTTTTCTTTATAAACCAATGACTCCAAAAATAATAAAACATTAATGGTCGGAAAAAGAATCGAGAACGTTCGAGAACAAATACAGATAAAGGTTAAAAAGGTGACATATAAAACGTTTTAAATGACCGCATAAATACGAACCATTTTAAACCCTCCCGGCCCCATCTTGTATTAAGTATGTAGATATTTGCGATCCTTTTGTAGGTGTTCAATGCGCTCAAGTTATTCGATGTTCATGTCAGTCAACACATTCGTGTATCGTGTGAATCGCTGACATATTCTATATGATACCTCACGTAGATGCTAATAATGTTTGAATGTTTGTGTGTTTATTGATGATTGCATTATAAATCAATGTTAGTGAGTAGTTCCAAATTTTGGTGAATATTAGGTCATACTGAGCTATCAATAATTTTAATCTTTACGGTGCATTCTAATAAAGGTACATAAACAATGACAGTTTAAAATAAATATACAAAAGAAGAAAATATATTCTTTCTGTGTTCTTATAGTGTTGGTGTTCAAATATGATGAATATTATGCTAACTTATGTTTAATTTAATAATGTTATAGAATGACTACATAATATATTTTACGACTGAGTTTAGTTACTTATAAATAAATACGCAATTAAAAGGTAATTTTACTTATTAAATAAATACCTCCTATTTTCTTAACGTTTAATTTAATCTAGTTCAAACTTATTTTAAAAAAATTGTTAAATTGTGTTTTGTTAAATAACTAAGTGGAATAGACAAATTTGCGAACGCAATAGAGCTGAGTCTGTGCACAAAACATCAGAACTACATAATTTCATAAACGAACAACAGTGAAGCAAACTGAATTATCTTCTTTGGATTTAAGTGTGTCATGTAGAATTTTTCTTGTTTTTGTCTTTTTAAAAATTGAAATTGTGCAAATGCCAGCTTTAAAGGAAGGATAAAGGATACGGGCCTTATTTCTTTCAGACCATATAAAATAAGATCCCTCCAAAATTCCATAGTAATAAATCATCAACCAATCAAATCCTTATAAGTAATATAGAACAAAAAGATCTCGATTAATCTAAAACATAAAACATATTCTATTTTTGATTTATCTGACATATGTGTTATTATTATTCTTTCTACTGATAATCTTTTTACGACACCGTGTTTTAAAACTATTTCCAATAAAATAACAGAGCTTTTAGTGTTTAGTAATCAACCAAACGCCAGTGACCTAGAAACACTAACATAGCATATCGAAAATTTGGAACAAAACCTAACGGGGATAGATTTACGATACCTCCCAGGGGAGGTCACCCCGTTTTAACAGTCTGGAAATAATGAGGTTTAGACGACTTCAGAACGAATTATGATTTTTCATTTTTTGATAACAGTGTTTGTTACTATGCGAAATATTTATCAGCTGCTTTTGCATAATCCTGTTCATCATTATTAGCGGAAGAGAAACGCATATGAATATTCTACTTAATTGTTTTATTAAATATAATGTGGTTGACATTAAATGTGTAAAATTTAATGTCAATCACATTACATTTATCAATAATAATTATGAATAGTACAGAGGAGTGAGTCATTTTTATACAGTTACAATATGACAGTCATTTTCCAATAATCATGTTGCAGACGCATATATACGGAATAAATGAAAATGAGTATATATTTATACGTATACTCAAATACACTATAATAAAGTGAATTATTTATTTTGAAAAAATTGTATACATACATACGAGTAAATTATATATATAGCACCATTAAAAAAAAATTACTTTATTCCAATGTTAGCACGAAGTTTTCACCAAATTATTTCAGTATTTTTGGCGTAAATAACATAGACTTATTTTCATGTTTTGTATTTTATCTAAGCGTGTGAAAGAAACAAATAATATTTGAACAAATTTTGAGCGTAGTCCTATAAAACATGTTGAATGCTTGCATGTGATGATGTAATTCATATGTAACAGAGACACTAAATTTTTACGGAATTTATATTATTATTAATCAAAGTTGTAAAAGTATTCTAAGCTGTAGTTTCAAAGTTCTATGTAACGAAACCATACAAAATACAGTTGTTTTTCTGCTTTTCTGGAGGTCAACGTTAATAATTATTCTTTTTCCTCCAGTCGTTAGATTCTTGAGGTAATATTTAAGAGAAAATATTTAATTTTCATACGCAAAACAGTACACGGTTAAATAGAATTTAAAAAATGATTAAACCACATATGTATTCCCATAAATAAACATTCTAAATCAATAAGATTCATCAGTAAAATCGTCGAAAACCTCCAACAAAAAATACTTCCCTTATAAAGCACATACATGCACAGAAATTACCCATTTCCCGCGTCCGTCCTATAATTTTCTTGTCACGTCGTCTCTTCCATTGAATACGGTTATATTCTGCTATCTTTGAGTCCATTACCCAATTAGGTATAATAAGGCAACGTGGATAACGAATGCAGACACCTGTCGCCTAATCCCATTATTTGCCTTTTTATAGCAACTTGTATCGTGAGTGGTGTTAATATGTCGAGTATGCTTTCAATAAACTTCCTATAAAAATATATTGTACAATAAATAACCCTGTATTTTTATTTCTTTATTAACAATTCTTGTTTGGCAAATAAAACTAGCATATGAAATCTCTTTCGAGATTTAACGCTGACCAGCGACAGAGATTTGTAATTTGATTTCTGGTGACATTTTTTAATGAGAGTATTTTTATAAGATTATTTCATAAAGATGCCCACTTTTGCAATAACAATAGACAAAAAACATGTTAACGTAGTCTTATACATTTCGACTATGTTTTTTATTTGAGTTAGGTATAGGTTATTTTAAAAACTTTTCAGGTTTGATGTAAAAACTATACTGAGTCGTTAATTATTTACATATTAGTATTATTAATATCCATCTTCTGAAGACAAGTTTTAACTTCTATACCTATTTATCTCTGGCACAAATGATATAATACTATAACTCTGGACTCTGACCATCAACATTTTTTTGTGGACACGATTTTCTTCAACTTCAAATTTAACTTCCACGAGAAATATTAATGGAGAGAGATAATATATTCCGTTGTACTCTTTGTCGGTTATATAGTATGTAGCTGTACCTATTTTACTGTTTATTAAGAGATATTATATAGCTCTTAACAAACTGATATTAACAGTTTTGAATGGATCGGAGGAAAAAAATTAAGTATATTTCTTTTGTTTGCAAATATGTTCTAGAGATTAATTTATTCCATGAGAATTAAGAAACGCGGAAGCAACGCATATTGATAAATATTCACTCATACTGTTAGCTGCGAATTTATTACAACCAACATAAAATGGGATTGGGGCTATGGATGGAATAATAGATTAGGATGGATAAGGATAAAATATGGGAGCACGGAACAGATAGTCGCATATGCCAATATTAATATGATAAAATATTTATAATGAATATAATTTTATATGATCATATACCTAAATAATTGTAATGAATATAACTATGTAACGCCACTGTTAGTTGAATAATTCAAATGTTTAGTTAGTATTAATATCATTCATTTAAAAACGCTTCTAATTGAGAATCCGTAATTTTGAAGTATCACATTATATAATGAGAAAATATAATGACTGTTTATCGTAGCAAGTATTAATTTAAAACGACAGAGAATTTATGTGAATCTATAGAACAATGGAATCATACATGGTACGATTTAAATAGATCAATACCAAACACGATTCAGGAAAACCCTTAATCACGGAAATAAATCATTTGGACATGTGGATAAAAAGCGAATATATGATTTTAAAATAATTTTATTAAATATCGAAATTTATCAAAATCTAAAGTATAAAATATGTAAGAGTATTCATGCTTTATGAATGACTAGCTGCGCCCCGCGGTTTCACCCGTGTAAGTCCGAATGCCGTAGGAATATCGGGATAAAAAGTTGTTTATGTGTTATTCCAGCTGTCCAGATATCTACGTACCAAATTTCATTGCAATCGGTTCAGTAGTTTTTGCGTGAAAGAGTAACAAACATACACACATCCTTACAAACTTTCGCATTTATAATATTAAGTAGGATAGGAGGATTTCATTACCAACACCACTTTTCTTCTTGTTTCTCTTTAAAGCGCGGGAAAATCTTAAGCTACAGTGAAATTTGACCTTAATAGATATCAATCTTTATACCTCGATGTTTTAATTAATATTGAGTGTTCTGAATTTAGAATAAGAAAAATAATATGTTTATACCAGCATCTATCTGAATCTGTTTAATTATGAATATATTTTTCATGTTATTTACTCTGCTATAGTGTATAATTAATTTTTTTTATTTTAAGTTCGAGGTCTTAGATTCTTGTAATCAATGTACCAGTTATAATTATTACTTTTTATTAACCTATATATTTTGTTCGTGCAATAAAAGTTTTTAGGTTAACTTACACACGAGTATAAATAATACAATTACAATTGCAAATGAACTGATGCATAGATACGACATTTTCTATTTGCTAGGATAAAGAGAAATGATAACAAATGAAAGATATTTTATTTATAACTTTAATTATGGTGAAAACGATACAATTCTTCAAAACATAATAAATTAAAGTAACATTAACTTTTAATCAACCGAATACTAACTTATATACACATAGGGGTTAATTAAAGGTATCTTAAGTTCAAATATAGGAAATAATAATTTCTGCTTACGCTCAACTGGGATACTTAACTTACTTAGATGTGCTGAAGTTACTAAACGTTGTTTGTGAGTACGGTGCCTTAGTTTCTGTTGGTTGTACTTCCGGGCAATCCTCCCACAGCCACCAAACAACAACTAATATTTCTACATTCACTAATATTAGAGCCACCACCGGTATCGCGAGTTTACTTAATATCGCCTTCAAAGCACTCTTTGATACTAAAAGTGGCTTCAGAATGTTATGTATGAACGTGTCCTTTATTTCCTTTAAACCTGAACCACCTAGCAGCGCGAAACCGAGGTTCAATAAGCCGCCCAGTTTATTCGGCGAAGATCCAGAATCTAGTAGACCGAACCTTGGTTTCCATAACTTGTCAGTGTGTATGGCTGGCGGGCTCATAACGCTAGAACTGTCTTGGTAAAGGTTGGGTGACCAAGGTATGTAGTCCTGCTTTTCAAACGTATATTTTAATGGTTTGTTAAAGGTCATGGGAGATGCAAATTTGGAAGCTACTCGTGACTGTGGATGCTCGTCGATGTCTGTTATCTCGTTGACAGCATCAATAAAATCATTGAATGTCGGTGAAGATTTGCTTTCACGTGATTCCATTCTGGGCGCTGACCTCGCTTGCATTAAATTTCTTTGTTCGTAAGGCACTGAGTACATATTTGGGTAATAAATTGTATTCGGAAACGATGTCATATGTCTCTCGTTTTCTATTGGCAAATTTTGCATTTCTATCGACCGTAGTGTTCCAGGATCCCCGTAGGTGCAAATTGTTAAGAGATTCAAAAGAATCGCAGCTATTTTCCAAGAACTGACAGTACTCATGTTGATCACAAAGAGCACACTCTACTGAAATGACTGATTTCGAAGTAACAATCTTTAACGCGTGATAAATAACTTTATAAGAACATAATGTTGATCTTATAACTTTTATAAACACATTTTCTACATACACATTTCCTATATAATATATTTCCTCAAACAGAAATGTATGTTTGTTTATCTACCATTTAATATATTCAATTTATAATATAAACATATGATATTAAGCCTCACTCATCATAAAAAGAATTATTAAATCCACAAACATTCGCAAGTAAGTCGTTGAACAAGCGCAGTTAATGTTTATTTACGTGTCAGCTTATATCGATTCCTGAGTTGCAGTCCATTGACATACATTCCGCGACCTTGTCCCCAGCTAAAATGCTTAGCAATATTTTTGCAACTGGGCTATCCTCTTCAACATCGTCGATTATGGAAAATGTAACTGCTGCACCGAAATTACTGCCCCAGCCACTCTTGTAGGATTTTTGTATAACACACGCAACTCTTTCGGAACAGTCCATTATCATTCTCGAGTGATGCTTCTTCTTCTTCCTTTTAAAATACTTGATCATTTTCGATATTACCGGCCACATTAACATCGCTTTAAGTCCCAACTTCGCGAACACCATAACACTTAGCGGTAAAAGCAAAAGTTTGCCAGCAAGAAGTTTTAATAATACTATGACCGTTGCCGAAAGCATTATTTTGGCAGCACTTCCTAAAAGACTAGCGAGCGACGAGAGGGTGTCTGTCTTTTGGCACGAACCATGGTAATAACCGGGATCAGAATATGTTTTTCGTATATCGGGATAATAGTTTGAGGCGCCTGTGAACAAATCCAAAAATGGAATGGGGGGTGATTGTGGGGTGACTGTACTAAGAGCTTGTTCCTGAGCTGCAGCCCGCGATATAACGTAAAAAACAACAGCTGCGACGAACATGACTAAAAAAACTGTTCCGCATCAATTGCTGGATTTCATTTAAAACCTTCGCCATGAAATCAATATTTTTCCTCGTGAAATGCGATTCAAACTGATTACACAGCCCAGTATTTGGTAAGTAGATAAATTAGGTTATTAGTTGAAATCAAAGAGAAACTGTCCTAGTGAATGATTTGTATTTACTTAAAATAATATGGATTTAAATAGAGTGATTAAAGAGGATGGTTAATATGTATAATGACATCTATCAAACTACTCCGAATTTAACGCGTACAAAGTCGCGGGCAAAAGCTAGTACAATTCAATATGTAAACAAAAATTTACGTTATATTTATTAAAAAATTTATGAAAATTACATGTTTAGTTAACTTTAAACACATGTATAAGAAATTTATATAAATACGTTTATAAGTTTCTTATAAATAAAATTTGAATTACTTTCGGATTCTGAAATATCACTGAGATACACATAAGAATCTATCAATTTCTTTCTTATTTTTATGGTAATTACATGGTTTAAACCACCGCAAAAAAAATTTAAGTTTGTTAAACTTGTAATAAAATATGCTTAGTACATACTAATTATATAAAGCCGACAATATTATATCAATACATATCTATTTGCTTTCTATTTAGTAATTAGTTTCAAACATTCCCATCGAGCTCATTAAAATTAAGTCACCTTTATTCTCACAGATAATGTCAAAATAAAATAAAAGCAAAATATTTTATAAGTTTAAATAAAATAATATTTGTTTTCTACATATTATATTCATTATTGTAAACTATATACTAGGTATTCCTATTTATCATTATGTGGCAGTATGCAATAACTCCCATGCTTCTGTTTTTTTTTTTTCTCAGATGGCGGGAGAATTTTGGCTTGTAAATTTTAATCTGTTACATATTTAAAAAATCATTTTCATACCGCTTTTTTCGTTCTATTTTTAAAACCAATTCGTATGTTTTTATAAATTGCACCACTTAACCTCATTTAATATATTGAAAGTCATTAGGTGGTTATCATGACTAAAAACGCATTTAGAAATACGTGTGAGAGTTTAAGTGCTGGATCAGATGCAGAAAAATCCACAACCAATATTGTACCGCCATGGTGTTCATCAGGTATTATTAATTTTAACGCTAAGTACAACAAACGCTCTGAATGACAATAAATTGTTATTTAGTTGCATTTACATTTTATTATGTATCCTTCATGGACTCTGAGAATATTATGAGTGTTTTAACAATAATCCATCATGAAGCCCGGATTTATGAGTTTATCATCAACTGTTTTAAAGCATGCCAGCGAAATATTCAAAAGCCTCTGAAGTGTTATGAAAATTTGTTGATCTATTCACAACTGATTAAAACAAAATTGTATAATTAAAAACAATTAATTCGATGACAACGTTAAAATAACTGTTTATTCTTTAGGTAAAGTAGGACAGAATAACAAGTAGGACGCCCCGAGTGCCCTCAAATCTTTGGCCAGAGCGTTAACTCGCTGGACCTTATGAAATCTTGTTTCAGTGCAAATTTTATAATCCAAGTATTTTCAAAGGATGCCATTTATGTGACCCCAAACCTACTACGGACTTAGAAATAGTTGAAAACTTAAAACAATCCTATATTTCTTTTTTATTCTTATTCTATTTAACTATCATGTTTTGTTACTAGCTGTTGCCCGCAAATTCACCCGCATTTCCATTTTAGAGACAAACATATTATAACTATTGAATACCTATCACCCCTTTCACTCTTCAACACCGATAGACTCTGAGCAGGAAATTGTTAAACAATTACACGGGCATTAAGTGGTGTCCGTCCCTAATTTCAGCGACCTAAAAACCGAATAGCAAGCAGCTTGCATAATGCAATTGGAGCGTACTACCACCTGCTATGAAATGAATGACGAGCATTTGCACAAAATATTAAATGAGCTTCATTACGACGGCAATCGTGAAACTGCTGGGCTATAAAATATCGTTAATTTAATTTGGATACTGGCCTGAAACATTTCACGTTTGCAAAATATGTGTACCTAATTTGGAATTTGCGAGGGGTATTAGATTAGGGAGCCTATGTATTGGGAATTCAATTACCTTGCCTCAGTGCATGAAACGAAAATTATCTAAGTCCGTTTTGTGTTGAATATTTATTTAGTATTTATTGAAGAAAACTTTGTCCGTTAGATATTGTGAAACAAATAATTATTTTAACAAATGAAATAAACTGCCTTCAAATTGTTAGAACTAGTTCAAATTTAAACGGGACCACACCTCCTTTTTTTGAAGTCGGTTGAAAAGTAACTTCAAACTTATACACATGATTTAAATTATTTGTTATTAGAGATACTAGATGGAACTGGGGCTTCATTTGCGTGGTTCTCAGCCAAAATGAAGCCTATGTGTTAACCAAGCTATTATCTATCTCTGTAACATATTCCATACAAATCGTAAAAGAGATTTTGAAAGAGTAACAAACATCCATACACACAAATTTTCGCGATTATATTATTAGTAGGATACACGTAAATGCAAAGCAAACAACAGCATTAATTATTATTATTCGCTTATTCAGTATTTTTAATTACTAATCACGACATAACTTATACTTTAAAACCACATTATAAAGCTTCCAAACAGTAGGCAGTTCTGACAGAGAAAATGTTCTGAATACTCGGCGAAGCTAAAACTTTGGGGCATTAATTAAGCGCAATCCCATACACGCTAAGTAAATTACAAAGCTCAGGTAACCGTAGTCCATTTACTCCTTATTTCAACAGGAAGAGTTTACGAAAGGCGAAACCCACGAAAAGTTTCGACTCGAGAATTAAAATCCTCATATCCTTTGCGAGAGAACATTTGGGAATACCTCAGAGATCGGTCACATTGCAAGAGGAAATTTAAAAAATGCTCCAAAGTCCCTCCTGAGGGTAATCGCCGACGCAAATCTAAGCTCTTAATACTTTTAACAATAACTGGATTATTGAGTGAGTACACTTAATTAGACCTTCCATTTACTTTTTGTGCAGTCTCAAAGCCCCGCTGTTTGTTTAAAAGCAAACTTCACTAACAAGGCTGGGAACTAACAAAGATATGTTCACTGTTAGTTTTATGGAGCACGTCCTAATTTGATTAAGATGTATCCTAAATCCTGTTTACCATTTAGTGATAGCTCTTGCGAATTGGAGTGATCTGTATATATAATAATAAGTATGTATATGATGATAACATCGCAAAGATTGTGATCAATTGCTTTTTCTTTTAATAAATGATTTGTTAAAAGTCATACCGTAAAATGTATATAAATGTTTATTAATCGTAGATTGGTTATTATTGGTGCGTAGTTCTAATGATATATTTATTAGTCCCCAAATAAAATGTGCTATGACGATTCGAAAGTGTTTCTATAAGTATTAAATTTAATAATTTAATGTTTGAGTTTGACTAGTTTACGAGCTCGTTTAATACGAACAAACAAACAACTGTGCATCTTATTAATCGATTTAAATGGATGGATATTGGTTACTTTACAAATTTTATAAGAGAAAATACGTATTGAAATATTGAAATTTTAAGTTAATTTTACACATCATGAATAATGACAATAATTTGATTCCTCATTTCACATCTGACCAATTGCATTAATCAATTTTGCTCATTAATATAGAATTATCGTTATTTTCGGAGTTGGTCATTTAATTCGAAATAAAGTATTTGTAACAAAACAATTCGAATAAGTATTTTAAATGAGTCACTCGGTTAAAACAATGCTTTGAAATATTATAATAGCACGTTCGGAGAAGGATTTCGTTGGCACATGTGATACAAAATTATTATATTCAATAATATCATTGCAAGTGTAATGTGAATATGGTAAACTGTATTCGCGGAATATGAGGTTTCTATTTCAAACGAATCGTATATATTTTAACTGAAAGGAAATATGTAATGTTCAATACGTTGGTATCATATTTTGTATTATTCATTTGAATGGGATTATGTATTCATTCCTTACTTCATAGTTTAAATTATTTCATCATCAAACTAAAAGCAATGTTGGTATTTATTTTGCTCCCGTTCACAGGCCTCGAAATAGGGTATATAAGCCATACTGTGTGCTGAAAGTGAATATTTTTTGTCCCTGATTTGGCTGTTGCCTTTTGTTTTTCTCCTATTTTAAACGTCTAATATGCATCGTATATAATTCTATACTAATAATATACAGAGGAAAGATTTGTATATAAGTAAGTACCTATGTTTGTAGTTGTTTCACACAAAAACTAATGGATCGATTTTAATATTACTGTACCGTTAAAAAGCTGTAACATTACTGAGTGAGATAGACGGCATAGACATAGATATACGTACCACGGGCGAAGCTGGGGTGAACAGCTAGTTGCCCACTACAATTCGAAAAATCAATGATATTATCACTACCATATATATTGTTTTATCTTCACAGTATTCTATTTGTATGCCGAAAAACCTACAGAAGATATCCTAAAAATGATAACGAACTGGAATTTAATAACCATAAGTACGTATATAAATAGCCTTCTTGGGAGTTAGAAGTAATATTGCTATTTCAGTATTTACTGACAACGCCCTATAACTAGCGAAAATACATCAACATATAAGCACGTTAATATTTGAGTACAACATAAAAGGATTACAGTGGGTTTCCAGGCATCTATTCGGTTAGATGTTATAAAAATAAAACATGCTCATGTAAAGGTAAAGAGAAAATAAGTTAGTGAGTAGTTGGGAACGCATGTGATATATTTTAGATTACAATGAATTTATTGTCGTACGGTATCACGAGTTGTTCAATTTCATAGATAAATTTTTCATTAGTGGCCTGACATGGCTTCGGCCAATTTATGAGATATAATAGTCTACGTCTTATACAGACTCTTTAAATATTTTGGCAATAACATATCTATCGGTTGTTCTATTATGACGTCAAAGTAAACATACCACATTTGTACAGAAGGAGATTTATATTAATTTAATCAATATTTGGCATTCAATTAGTTACCATACAATTATCAATATTCAATTAGTAACACCAAAGTCGATGATTAACTAATTAATTAGTCTCAGAAATATATGCAATTTTATTACAATATACATCAAAAATTACTTTTAACTAAATTTGGATTGCCAGTGAAACAGAAGCCTGTAGCAGTGGATGAAGAATGTTGTTATAGAATGAGGTATTTAACCACGCTGATATCTCGTTCGGATTATGCTTTAAGGTACATTCAATTTGTTAATGAAAAATTTAAAATGATATTACTAACTATATAATAACTAATATGCCACAGACAGAGCTAATGTTTGCTTAAATAAAAATGTAGACCTAAAACTTCAGAGTGATTTTTGCAGAAAATTCTAAGGTCGTTAGATTTAACTAAATTTAAAATGCCGTGATCAAAATCCAAATAATCAGAATCAAACAAGAATCAAATAATGGTATATTATGCATAACAGTATCTCATTCTATCTGTCCGTTTGTCTATATGTGTGTGTATGTATACGAATAAAAACCTAATTATCCCTTGGAATGGAATCAATGCAACATAATATTATGGCACATTTTTTATCTTGATAGTAATAATGATGGTGTAACAGTACGTTTTACATCTGTCATAAAAGTAGCCGAGCCTATAAATCCACATAAACGGCACGTAATTAATTTCTCACTAATAATTAAATATCGTATTACCGAAGCCTCTGTCTGAAATTGTACCATAACGAACATCCCACATGATTAGTACCACAGTTATAACACATAATAAATGTGTAGCAGTGAGCACGCAATGCGCCTATTATAAAATTTATTAACCTAACCAGAAACACGCTCCGCATACGAAGGACACTGTTCACATCACAAAGCTACGGAACAGGTACTTAAAAATTATATCAACTAATTAGTGTAATAAATTTCTACATATAATGCTCTGATAGGCAATTTTAGAGTAAAATGGCTTAAATTATTCAATAATTTGGTTTTAGTAGCAATTTGTTTCGTATTGTACATTTTCATTGATTTTAAATTAGTGTTTTGTATTGTAATATTAGAGTTGTAGACATATAGTATATGTAGATGTAAATTAGAAGTAATTAGACATTCAGACATGATATTAACTTAAATAACATCTCGGATCCATAAGACTCAACAAAATCAATCAACTCATATAATGTACGACCGGTATACCTACATTATGATATATTTTGATACGAAGTTTTAATGAAATCCCATGTGAGGCCAAAAACAGGAAAATAGCTTTACTGTTACATATTTGAAACAACTACCTGGCTAAGCCGACCCAGGCATGCACCTAGGCACCTATCTATTAATAATTCACAGATTTTTCTGTGCCTATTGTGATGCTATTCCAACGGTCACCTACTGGTTAGTGGTAAAGTTGAATGTTTGATAACCCAGCAAGTTTAACCGAGCGTTTCTTTGGCTCCAATCCAAACTACGTCTTTGTTTATTTTTATTGGTCCTTTAAGATTTGTCAAGTTAAAAACCTTCCCCGATTTTAACAGAAATATAAAGGAATGTGCCAAACGCAATAAATCGTTTACTTACTGCGTCAGCGACAGTCTTCCTGTAATGATGGAGTTTTATTTTATAACGGAAATTAAATTCAAGTCGATATTAAAATATTTTTTGGTATGATATATTGTGAAATATAACATTATATTTTTGTCGCATACCTACATAGTGGTGCTTTAACATGATTTTTATGAAGTACTAGCAAACCCGGCGAACTCCGTTTCGCCACCAGATGGCTGTATGTGAAAAATGATTTTCACACTTTTCTGTTGAAATTTTTCCTGAATGTTCTTTGCTATAAACCTCACGGAGCTCGAGACCTTTCTAACGAATGCAAAACCATGGAAATCGGTTCGTGCGTTCTGGAGTTATAGCGTCCGGAAGGAAAACCCGACTTATTTTTATATAGTAGATTTAAGTTTCACATGAGCGTAGTTAAATTATAATTTGAAATTACCAAGTCAGCCGCATATGTGGTATGCAGCGAACAAAATAACTGAAAAACACGATTCAACAGAAATATTACAAAGCATAATTATAGATATATGTACAAATTACTTCGCAATCTTGAAAATAAATGATATGAAAAAGTAAATCCTTATATATAAAATTCTCGTGATAGAAACCTTACTCCTCCGAAACGGGTGGACCGATTCAAACGAATTTTGTGTGCATATCGGGTAGGTCTAAGAATCAGGCCAACATCTATTTTTTATAACCCTAAATGATAAGAATAAAGCAGAACAGCGTTTTCTGGGTCAGCTAGTCCTACTAATATTATAAATGCGAAAGTTTGTAAGGATGTGTGTGTGTTTGTTGCTCATTCACGTAAAAACTACTGAACCGATTGCAATGAAATTTAGTACGTAGACAGTTGGACAACTGGAATAACAAATAGACAACTTTTTATCCCGATATTCCTACGCAATACGGCCTTACGCGGGTGAAACCGCGGAGCGCAGCTAATAATATATAAATTCCTCCCATATCTATTAAATGACTGTGTTACAACATATTCAAAGGAATAAAACAGTGCACAAACCGCCTAAAAAGTTTTTTAACTTCGCTTGTTTTAGCGACCATATATCACGCTGACATTTCGCCGAAAAAATGGTGAAAGCTAAAAATAACAGTGGCGACAAAAGTTGGAAAAAACCACGGCTGGCTTGTTGAGTTTCACGCACGATGTTAGCATTTACATAGTTTCATAAATTGACTGATTTACGTTTTAAGCGTTAAGCGAAACAGTAGCAATCCTATTTACTGAATTTATACTGAGAATATTTTAACGCTTGTAGTTACGAAAATAAATAAACGCGCAGTTCTATGTGTAGAGTAGAGAAGTTTAATTTATTGTACTAAAGAATGCTTCTACGGTAGTAACTACAGCATCCTTCAAAAAACTGTATATTTATATTTTCCTTTCAATATCGATAATGAGTTTATAAGATCTTTATTTACAAATATTTTTAGTTAATGAGATAAAAATTCTTTCAGTTAATGCTCGATCTTCTGATAGGCTTTTATTATTGTTCCATGAATATTCTAGTCCTTACTTGATTACGTGAATGTCTTTATAACTAAACCTTTAAAATACCATTGAATAAAAGCAACGTTTAAATGAAAAAGAAATTAAGTTGTTTTTAACCTAATTTAAATCCATTCTGTAACCCATTGTGTGCGTTTAATGACCGAAAAAATCCCTTATTTATATTTTACAATTTTAATCATACTTTTCACAAAATGTTTTAAACGTCATAATTTATTTACTACTTATCTACTTTATATAGATTCAAAGTTTATATTTAGTTTATATTATAGCCAAAACTTCATCGTTTTGTAGTTTCGTAGAGACCAAACGCTTACGTTACATTTATAATTGTAAATAATTATAAATGTAATGTAAGCGTAATTCATTTTACCATTACACATTAACAAATTTGCTAGATCGTGTCCAAGTCGCATATTATACAAAATTCCACAATTATAACAGCGTCCAATAATTATTGTTCAGTAGCAAACAACAGGAACGCAATAGGAAGCTACGTAGCCGGTGCGAGCGTTGTGAAGGGTAGCGATACAAGCGAGTGGGGTAGCCGCGTGGCGTTGTGGGGTCTCGTGCCTCTGTGGCGAGCCGCGCCTCCCCCCGACACGATACTGGCATTGAGAAAACCTACGCCAGCTGATTGTTGGCCTTTTAGGTAATGAGGCAACTATCGCTTCGGTTGTTTACATCTTTTGCCTTTAAACTTTTGCGCCTTGAAAAATTTCTTTGCTACTTCGCCGGTTTCATATCGCATAAATATAGGTATTGAAAACGTATCTTTAAAAGATGTAAAAAGCCATTGTGTGTACTATGTATTATGTAATTAAATTTGCTGATTAGGTACTCCTTTATACTTATATGGTAGATATACTAATAAGTACACACTCTAACTAAATTACATCTAACTTTTAGTCTCACAGTCAATATTTTATATTTTTTGAGCTTCTTTTCTTATTATTATTACGCTTTATAATTACTTCAACGTTAACGAAATATACATCAATTTCTTAATACTATAATAAAGGATTTATACAGAAGCAAAATCATGCAAAATCGTCGTGCACTTGACTGATAGGTATTTAGTTGAGTGGAAAATGAGATCTTACAAAAGTGTTTCCATTAAGACGCTAAATGAGGCATGAAATTGATGTCATCAAATTAACATTTCATTTGACTCTTTGTCCCCTGTTTCAAGCTACCAATACCAGATTGTTAAATGTTTCTAAGTGTTTTAGTAATAATAATTCGACTTCTTCATTCTTTCCAAAAATTCTAACTTGCTAAAAATTTAGATAGCAGAAGCTTCGCTTCTGAGTTAATTTTTACTTTTATATTACATTAAAAGTAGTACATAAGCAATAAGTAAAACAAGAAAATTCCAGCATCTAGAATGAAGTACCTTCAATCGGAATAGCTTAAAATACAACGAACCGACTTGTTTTATAAAACTCATTTTAGCTGAGCGACCCACTTACCTTAATTTTGGGGCTCGAAAATGTAAGTAACAGTACTATATCTGTTGTTTTAAACTGTGAGTTTATGATCGCTGAAATACAACCAAAAAATAACTACTTAAATACCTAGTTAGCCATTAAGTATATAAATAAGAATCCATTAAAAAGTTTGTGCAAAGCTTCACTTCACTAATTAATCTTATATCTCTACTTTAATATGTAGTAAGTAGGCAATACAGGAAAAAAGGCATTATTGTCAGAAACAACAACAAGAAGATGTTACCAATCAGTAATATTGCAGTTGATTACAAAATTAAATTCTACGAAATTAAGTAAAGATCACAAACAATTTCAGTGGTTCATATGGCAATATTGAAATACATCTACCTCGCTTAACGCAAGTGGCCAGGGTTAGTGTAGAACATATTCGACCGGACACCGCTCGCAGCGCTCCAAAGGACTTTGTCATATACGTAAGTATAGCATATAGGGGCAGGGGCTATAGGTAGGTACTAGGTTGTATATGGTTAAGCTATTTGAAATAGCATGGCTTAGTTACCAAGGGCGATGAACATCGCCCCTTGACGACGAGTCACATTATTTTCAACCCAAAATATGTTGAAATATGGCCACATAGATTATTTATTACTTTTATTACTTTATTTTACGGTTTATGTTCAAAGTATAGGTCCACTTGGCTTTTATTATTATTATTTAACTAGCTTTTGTCCGCGGCTGCACACTCGTTAATTCGGAGTAGTTTTAAAGATTTAAGCATACATAGGTACATAGGGACAGAGAATGTGACTTTGTTTTATACTATATTTATTTAGTTATTATTATATTTATTATAGTTATTATTTTAAGAAAATACTTTAGGTCCACGTGTTAGCAACAATATAGTTGAAGCAAATAGGTATCCATAGAAATGAGATTATCTTACTTTTATAGGAAGGTAGGTGCCAAAATTAATACCTACCTCTGTGCTCTCGCATCTTATCACTTACCATTATCATTTGTCTCGTAGGTACGTTATTTTATAATAGATGTTACTTTTAAAATATGATTAGGTTGAAGCGAAGATAATAAATTAAATCAATAAGTAAGTTTACCAAAATTTTCCACTGACCTCAGTGAAATTGATTAACGATCTCTATCGTTATTTATATTAGCGAAAGTCTAAGGAATTTAATAGAGATAAGACCGCATACGTCTATGTACACATACATTGGCAATACCAATTTAATATGTCGTGGACGCGTCTAAAGGTCACATTTCTTTACTTGTATTGTGTGTCCTAAACAATGTATAATTAAAAACAATTACTCAACAATTACTCACTATTAATTGCGACTCTAAAATTATAAAAATTGTAAAAAATACAATCCAAAATAACATGCGCGATACTTTTCGAAAGGAAAGCTAGGCATTTTTTATGATACACGTTAAGGGTCCTTAGACTATGGGGCCCCGTATCACCGATACAGATGATACAGCGGTAGCTACGCCCCTGGGCCCTGCATCATACATTTTAAATGTCGAATATAAAGTTTTTTCTAAACAGGTTTTCGTTTTTAATTTAGTAATATATTATTAGTGTAAGAGAACTGACTTTGATGAATTAAAAATAATTATGAGAACGAGCCATGAACAAAACAAATATCTACCTAGGCTTCTCTTAAACATACAGAAGAATGTTCCTTTGTTATTCCAGGGTATCCTAGAAAACGGTACTTGGATAAAAGCAGCAGATGGAATATACCGGTATAATAAGCCAGCGAAACAATACTATTCATTAGACAATAGAAATGCTCCTTTAAAACGCATTGTTTTCCGAGTTTTGTCCAACCATGGCAATCCGAAATATACTTGTGTTTACCGTGTTCATCTTTACAGCAACGATTGTATGATTTATAATTGATCTACTGTCTAGTTATAGCATGCTATTTTGATTGGTAAATAAATACATATACTTATTCCATACAAAATTTGTTTGATTCTTACCTACTACCAAAACATAATTTTTTAATCGGATGAAGCATTCAAAATCAAGAAATACAATACTTTATCCCCTTACCTCAGGAAAGATACCGAAATAGCCGTAGCTAACGAAAATTATAAATTGTTAATGTCTGATAATACATACATTATACATATTATAGATATTAAAAGAATTTCTTATTAGGTGAGATTAGGTTAGGTTAGCAGGCAGTTATTTTATATAACAATGTGACACCGAATATAGCTCTGAACCCGATTTATATTGTTAAGCAGCTCCGATACTAGATTTTCTTTTAAACCGACTTCCAAATATGAAAAGAAGAAAGTATGTTCGTCTGTAAGGGTTTTTTTTTATAATTTACTAGCCACGCTCCGCGGTTCACCCGCGTAAGACCGTGTCCCGTAGGAATACCGAGATGAAAAGTAGCCTAAATGTTATTCCAGTTGTCCAGCTGTCTACGTACCAAATTTCATTGCAATCTGCAATCGGTTCACAAACTTTCGCATTTATAATATTCCTCCTCCTCCTCAGTCGGTTCCTCACAGTTGAGGATCGTGACCTCTCGTCACTTTTTTGACGGTTTCTCTCCACCT